>NC_061511.1:42076154-42092751 GCF_022539505.1 Lolium rigidum
GATATCTTTGACCTCTTCCTCCCTGAGTTCGATAAACCTTGGGTGATCCACTTAAGGGAAAACTGCTGCTGTTCTACAAACCTCTACTCTAGGAGGCCCAACACTGTCTACAAGAATAGAAGCTCCCGTAGACATTAAGCTATTTTCTGGCGCCGTTGCCGGGGAGGAAAGGTAAAAGGTACTCACACTCCGGATCTCGGCTACTAAGCTATTTTCGCCGTTGTAAGTACTTGAAACTATTTCCTTTAGATCCTGCAATTGCATCTTTTTGTTTCTTGTTTACACTAGTTTGGCATAATGGACAAGAATGAGCTTCTTATTCTATTTCCTGATTTAAAACATGGATTGTTTGATGCGAAAATTAAAAAACCTATGAAATCTTATTTGCATGCTGGTAGTAATATTAGTATGAACGCTTTGAACACCATTGTTGATAATGATATAGAAAGTTCTAAGCTTGGGGAAGCTGGTTTTCACGATCTTTTTAGTCCCCCAAGCATTGAGGAGAAAATTTTCTTTGATGGTACTTTGCCTCCTATTTATGATGATTATAATGATAGTGGTCTTTTGGTGCCACCTACTATGGAGAGTAAATTTTGTTGTGATTATACTATGCCTCCTACACTTGATGAGAATAATAATGATAGCTACTTTGTTGAATTTGCTCCCACTATAACTAATAAAATTGATTATGCTTATGTGGAGAGTAATAATTTTATGCATGAGATTCATGATAAGAATGCTTTATGTGATAGTTATATTGTTGAGTTTGCTCATGATGCTACTGAAAGTTATTATGAGAGAGGAAAATATGGTTGTAGAAATTTTCATGTTACTAAAATGCCTCTCTATGTGCTGAAATTTTTGAAGCTACACTTGTTTTATCTTCCTATGCTTGTTACTTTGCTCTTCATGAACTTGTTTATTTACAAGATTCCTATGCATAGGAAGCATGTTAGACTTAAATTTGTTTTGAATTTGCCTCTTGATGCTCTCTTTTGCTCCAAATACTATT
Organism: Lolium rigidum; assembly: GCF_022539505.1. Lineage (NCBI taxonomy): Eukaryota > Viridiplantae > Streptophyta > Magnoliopsida > Poales > Poaceae > Lolium > Lolium rigidum. The sequence continues at coordinate 42,077,170 of NC_061511.1, forward strand.
TCTTGCGAGTACATCATTAAAACTGCTAAGCCCATCTTAATGGCTATAAAGAAAGAACTTCTTGGGAGATAACCCATGTGTTATTTTGCTACAGTACTTTGTTTTATATTTGTGTCTTGGAAGTTGTTTACTACTGTAGCAACCTCTCCTTATCTTAGTTTTGTGTTTTGTTGTGCCAAGTAAAGTCGTTGATAGCAAGGTTGATACTAGATTTGGATTACTGCGCAGAAACAGATTTCTTTGCTGTCACGAATCTGGGTCTAATTCTCTGTAGGTAACTCAGAAAATTATGAAAATTTACGTGAGTGATCCTAAGATATGTACGCAACTTTCATTCAATTTGGGCATTTTCATCTGAGCAAGTCTGGTGCCCTTTTAAAATTCGTCTTTACGGACTGTTCTGTTTTGACAGATTCTGCCTTTTATTTCGCATTGCTTCTTTCGCTGTGTTGGGTGGATTTCTTTGTTCCATTACCTTCCAGTAGCTTTGAGCAATGTCCAGAAGTGTTAAGAATGATTGTGTCACCTCTGAACATGTGAGTTTTCGATTATGCACTAACCCTCTAATGAGTTTGTTTCGAGTTTGGTGTGGAGGAAGTTTTCAAGGGTCAAGAGAGGAGGATGATATACTATGATCAAGAAGAGTGAAGAGTCTAAGCTTGGGGATGCCCCCATGGTTCATCCCTGGATATTATAAGAAGACTCAAGCATCTAAGCTTGGGGATGCCCAAGGCATCCCCTTCTTCATCAACAAATTATCAGGTTCCTTCTCTTGAAACTATATTTTTATTCGGCCACATCTTATGTACTTTACTTGAAGCGTCTATGTGCTTTTGTTTTTTTTTTGTTTGAATAAATGCTTGTGTGGGAGAGAGACACGCTCCGCTGGTTCGTATGAACACATGTGTTCTTAGCTTTTAATTTTCATGGCGAAGGATGAAACTGCTTCGTTAATTGTTATATGGTTGGAAACGGAAAATGCTATATGTAGTAACTGGTATGATGTCTTGAATAACTTGATACTTGGCAATTGTTGTGCTCATGTTTAAGCTCTTGCATCATATACTTTGCACCTATTAGTGAAGAAATACATAGAGCTTGTTAAAATTTGGTTTGCATGAGTGGTTTCTCTAGAGTCTAGATATTTTCTAGTGAGGTGTTTGAACAACAGGGAAGACAATGTATAGTCTTATAATGCTTGTAATATGTCTTTTATGTAAAGTTTTGATGTACTAGTTTATGCTTGTGTTTGCTTCAAACAACCTTGCTAGCCTAAGCCTTGTATCGAGAGGGAATACTTCTCATGCATCCAAAATCCTTGAGCCAACCACTATGCCATTTGTGTCCACCATACCTACCTACTACATGGTATTTCTCCGCCATTCCAAAGTAAATTGCTTGAGTGCTACCTTTAAAATTTCCATCATTCGCCTTTACAATATATAGCTCATGGGACAAATAGCTTAAAAACTATTGTGGTATTGAATATGTACTTATGCACTTTATCTCTTATTAAGTTGCTTGTTGTGCGATAACCATGTTTCGGGGACGCCATCAACTATTCTTTGTTGAATATCATGTGAGTTGCTATGCATGTCCGTCTTGTCTGAAGTAAGAGAGATCTACCACCTTAATGGTTGGAGCATGCATATTGTTAGAGAAGAACATTGGGCCGCTAACTAAAGCCATGAATCATGGTGGAAGTTTCAGTTTGGACACATATCCTCAATCTCATATGAGAACACTAATTGTTGCCACATGCTTATGCATTAAACAAGAGTCCATTATCTGTTGTCCATGTTGTCCCGGTATGGATGTCTAAGTTGAGAATAATCAAAAGCGAGAAATCCAAAATGCGAGCTTTCTCCTTAGACCTTTGTACGAGCGGCATGGAGGTACCCCATTGTGACACTTGGTTAAAACATGTGTATTGCGATGATCCGGTAGTCCAAGCTAATTAGGACAAGGTGCGGGCACTATTAGTATACTATGCATGAGGCTTGCAACTTGTAAGATATAATTTACATAACTCATATGCTTTATTACTACCGTTGACAAAATTGTTTCATGTTTTCAAAATAAAAGCTCTAGCACAAATATAGCAATCGATGCTTTCCTCTTTGAAGGACCATTCTTTTACTTTTATGTTGAGTCAGTTCACCTATTTCTCTCCATCCCAAGAAGCAAACACTTGTGTGAACTGTGCATTGATTCCTACATACTTGCATATTGCACTTGTTATATTTCTCTATGTTGACAATTATCCATGAGATATACATGTTACAAGTTGAAAGCAACCGCTGAAACTTAATCTTCCTCTGAGTTGCTTCAATACCTTTACTTTGATTTATTGCTTTATGCGTTAACTCTTATGCAAGACTTATTGACGCTTGTCTTGAAGTACTATTCATGAAAAGTCTTTGCTTTATGATTCACCTGTTTACTCATGTCATTACCATTGTTTTGATCGCTGCATTCATTACATATGTTTACAAATAGTATGATCAAGGTTATGATGGCATGTCACTTCAGAAATTATCTTTGTTATCGTTTTACCTGCTCGGGACGAGCAGAACTAAGCTTGGGGATGCTTATACGTCTCCGACGTATCGATAATTTCTTATGTTCCATGCCACATTATTGATGATATCTACATGTTTTATGCACACTTTATGTCATATTCGTGCATTTTCTAGAACTAACCTATTAATAAGATGCCGAAGTGCCAGTTCCTGTTTTCTGCTGTTTTTGGTTTCAAAAATCCTAGTAACGAAATATTCTCGGAATTGGACGAAATCAAGACCCAGCATCCTATTTTTCCACGAAGCTTCCAGAACACCCGGGAAGGACCAGAGGGGGGCCACAGGCCCACCAGACCATAGGCCGGCGCGACCTGGGTGTGGCCCGCGCCACCCTATGGTGTCGCCGCCTCTTCGACCCTCTGACGCCGCCTCTTCGCCTATAAGAAGCCCCTGGACCTAAAACCTCGAGACGAAAAAAAAGCCACGGTACGAAAACCTTCCAGAGCCGCCACCATCGCGAAGCCAAGATCTGGGGGACAGGAGTCTCTGTTCCGGCACGCCGCCGGGACGAGGAAGTGCCCCCGGAAGGCTTCTCCATCGACACCACCGCCATCTTCATCAACGCTGCTGTCTCCCATGAGGAGGGAGTAGTTCTCCATCGAGGCTCGGGGCTGTACCGGTAGCTATGTGGTTAATCTCTCTCATATGTGCTTCAATACAATAGTCTCATGAGCTGCCTTACATGATTGAGATTCATATGATGATGCTTGTAATCTAGATGTCATTATGCTAGTCAAGTGGGTTTTACTTATGTGATCTCCGGAGACTCCTTGTCCCACGTGTGTAAAGGTGACTAGTGTGTGCACCGTGTGGGTCTCTTAGGCTATATTTCACGAATACTTATTCACCGTATGAATGGCGTAGTGAAGTGCTTATTTATATCTCTTTATGATTGCAATGTGTTTTGTATCACAATTCATCTATGTGCTACTCTAGTGATGTTATTAAAGTAGTCTATTCCTCCTGCATGGTGTAAAGGTGACTAGTGTGTGCACCGTGTGGTTCTTGTCGTAGGCTATGATCATGATCTCTCGTAGATTGTGAAGTTAACTATCACTATGATGGTATTGATGTGATCTATTTGGTTATGTTGATCTTTCATGCACTCTAAGGTTATTTAAATATGAACATTGAATTGTGGAGCTTGTTAACTCCGGCATTGAGGGTTCGTGTAATCCTACGCAATGTGTTCATCATCCAACAAGAGTGTAGAGTATGCATTTATCTATTCTATTATGTGATCAAAGTTGAGAGTGTCCACTAGTGAAAGTCTATTCCCTAGGCCTTGTTCCTAAATACTGCTATCGCTGCTTGTTTACTGTTTTACTGCGTTACTACTGCTACCATATTACCACCATCAACCACACGCCAGCCAAGCTATTTTCCGGCGCCGTTGCTACCTGCTCATACTTATTTATACCACCTGTATTTCACTATCTCTTCGCCGAACTAGTGCACCTATTAGGTGTGTTGGGGACACAAGAGACTTCTTGCTTTGTGGTTGCAGGGTTGCATGAGAGGGATATCTTTGACCTCTTCCTCCCTGAGTTCGATAAACCTTGGGTGATCCACTTAAGGGAAAACTGCTGCTGTTCTACAAACCTCTGCTCTTGGAGGCCCAACACTGTCTACAAGAATAGAAGCTCCCGTAGACATTATCCATCACAATGGTGTGATGCTAAATAGTTATGAGTAAGGATGATAGTCTTGGGAATAGGAACTAGGGTTTAGACTTATGTGTTCCTATTTATCATCTTGGTTTTATGTTATGTATACATGGGATGCTAAATTATTAATGATAGGGTTCCTATATATATGTGAATATGAACAACCATTGAGTTGCTCATTATAAACCTATGAATGAAAAGAAAGTGTTATGATCACATACTATAACCTAGGGTTTAGGTTAGTGGCAAATTAGGGTTCAAATGGATTAGTGGAGCTAGGGTTCCTAATGAATTAGGGTTTTAGAATTCCACATGAAATTATGAGGTTGTGTTCTTTATTCAGTATGGAACTAGGGTTTCCTAATTGTGATGCAACTCTTTATGTAATCATTTGATTATGGAGTTGAAGTTGTTAATAACTTTGAATTGAAAATAATATTGGACTATGGCATTTTATTTTATTTAAAGAATTAATAATTAAGATAATTGTTAATTAGGGTTTAAGTCCCTCTAATAAGGATTTAATAGGATAACAAATAAAGAAAATTAGTTTTCATGTTTTCTTTATTTGTTTACTGGTTTTTATTTATTTCAGAACTTTTCTTAATTATTGAATTTTAATTGAATTTAGAATTAAAAGAAAATACTTAATTAATAGGTATAAAACAATTACATTTTTATTTAAAATAAAAATTTCATATTATATTTTTATTGGATAGAGTTTACTTTGATAAGAATTTTGATATCTTAATTTTATTTTTCTGAGTTTTTATGATTTTTCTATTCATTTATAAACTTTCAGTAATTATTGAATTTGAAATAAGATGGAAAACTATTAAACACGCCCGGTGACCCTACCCACACAATCACTGACTGGTGGGGCTAGGCCACGCTGGCTGCCACGTGGTGCCGATGTGGCCACCATGTGCTTCACCGGCGGCCAGTGGTGGATGACGCCGGCGATCCCGGGTTCCCGCGGGGGCGTGCGCGTGCTAGTTGGAATCAGGGAGTCGAGACAGACCGAATGGTGGCGGCGCCGCTCCGGTTTGGTCACTGGAGCGTGCTCGACGGCGAGTTGCTGCGACGGCGGTCACGGGCTAGCGATGCGGTGGCGCTATGGTGAGCAATCGAGCGAGCTAGGCAAGCTGGGGAAATCAGGGGCTCACCAGGATCACGACGCGCGTGACGGCGAGGCTTGCCGGGGCCTGGTTCGCCGGAATCGTCCGCTCCCGTCGCCGGGGAAGACGAGCTCGACAGCGGCGCTACGGTTCGCTTGGGGTCGATTCCTTTTGCACCGAGAGCATGTCGAGGACGGTGGTCTCAATGGTGGTCACGGCGAGGCTCGGGGATGCCCCAGTCGGTGGCGATTGACGACGTCTGAGCGGCTAGGGTTTCGAAGATTTGGGAAATTCGAGCAGAGGGAGAAGAAAGTGAGCTAGGGTTCATCCTTGAGCTTTTATATGGCGCCAGGGCGTGCCTCGTCACGACGCCGAGCCCGGGGAGGTCGACAGCTAGAGGGAAGGACGAGCACGTCGTCGTGCTGCCGTCCATGCGCCCAGAGAGGATGAGGACGACCCCCTCTCCTCTGTTTTTTAGACGAAGGGGTATGGTGGGCTGGTCTGGGCCGTGTTGGGCTGAGGTTTGTTGGGCTCCTGGTGGGCTATTGCGGCCAGGTGAGACCAGGTAATGTTTTTCTCCTTTTTTTCATTTTCTGCTTTTAATTTTCTGTTTTGTATTTGCCCATTTGAATTCATATTTGAATTCTGTTATTTTTGCAGGTGTCTCAATTATGTTAATTTACTGAATATCTAGTGCAATGACTATTACACCACTCTCCCAATTGAAGAAAGTATTTTATATTTGATTAAATTTCATATATGTGGGCTTATTCAAAATAGCAATTAAACATGAGTTTGCATTCTCATTTTAATTTCTTTTTCTATATGAATCAAATCTATTTGGAATTAATAAAGTTGATAATTTCAACTCATAGTATTTCAAAGGTTGTTATTAAGATTTGGTTTCTATTTGAGGAGTGGATGACTTACATATGATTTTATGTGAGCCGAACTTATTAGGTTTTAATTATGGAGGCATATGATTTTAATAAGAATGCAATTCTAGGTTATGGAGATGAGATGACACCCTCTTGTATTGGCTAAGGTTTAGTCTCCCCTAAGCATGATAAAATAGTTACTTGTTTAATATTTCATGTGCTCCTCTACTTACTAAGGATCTAAGAGTTGGTTTTATCTTATACCAGTGGTCTTTTATTATTATCCTTAATTTATCATTAAAGTAACTAAAGTGGCTATGGTTCTTTTTATAGTTAACTTTGGTTATATGGATGAATGGTTTCTCACTATATAAGGTATAGAGTTTAACTCTAAGGTTTTCTTGTTTCCATTAATTGAGGAATAAGTGAAATGTAGATAGGATTCTACTTATGATCACCAAGGGATTCACAAGTTAAGGTTGGGATATAAGCCTAGGGTTGCTTACTAGTGATCTCCCTATAATTTCATGTGGTGAATGATATCTACTTGTATATAGGATTGAACTTATGGCTTATTCTTATATTTCTTCACAGACATGGTCATGAACTAGATATGATCCATTTATTCTTAATGTCTTCTACTTCAAGTCTTAGGGTTTATGATCATTACTCAATTTATAATGATCAAAGGTTTAGCTTCCTATGGTATTACTAGAAATATTTAGATATGGTTATACCAATTACCCCTCTCACTCCACAAGGACTTGGATTATAATCTAGGGTTCTACTCAAGGAATGATGATGTGATTATCTAAATATGTGTTCTGCCTAAGAATTCTACCTTGCTATCTTCTGTAGCTTGTTCTTCAGGAAATCTGATAAACCTGCATCTTGTGGCATGCCTCCACCACCTAGCTGCTTCATCTTGATCCTAACTATTTTATGGAGTGTCTCAATGTGTTGGCTTTCTTGCAACATAGTGCAAGATGATGAAATGGATGAAGTGTGAGGCTCCCTTTTATAGGCTTGAGCAAGCTCTAGTATCATGACACATAGGTGGGTGACTCTTGTTTTGATTTGATGAGTAAGGTGCTTGGTTGTCATGCTCTCATCCATAGCAATCCTTTAAGCATGAGGTGGCATAGCTTAGGATTCAAGTTATGTAGATATTTTCATCCTATGTGGCATGGGTATTATCCTCTCATGTGATTTGTTTTTGGAGAGCCAAGTGGCTTTTGTTACTAAATGTCTTATGAATGATCTTATGCTTATGGGTGAGTCACTATATCATATGTGATTGTATTTATAGTATAATTGGGATCAAAATGTCTAGAATAAGAATTATACCCCAATTTTGAATGATGATGTTTGATTTCACCAAGGCATGATCATATGAGTTTCAAAGTACTCATATATAATTTATTCAAATAGTTTGAACTATAATTCGTAATGTAAACGAATTTAGTTTTGTAATATTCCACATATTTAATAAGTTATGATTGCAATAAGAATGTGTGGCTTTCATGCACTTAGGTCCCTGTATTTTGCTATATTTGGTATTTAATTTTAAAGTGAATTCAATTGTACCTCAAGGTAGTTGCTTAACTTTTAAGTGTTAATAATTTAGAGTTTGCTTCTTATCTCTTTGATGGTTATATACCTCTCCCATCTCTAGGGTTTAATGATAAGCTTTTGTTGGTGTTAAGTTCAAGAGTTTAGTTCAAGAAATACCATGAGGTTCATGGTAGGAACATGGATTTGTTTAAGACATGGAAAATGATAAGTCAAGAATGGTTTCTCCATTTTATTATTACTTGACATTCAATTGAATAGATTTTCATATGTTATGGCAAGGATTACCATATTATGATCTTTTATAAGATCAAGCAATTGATCATTGAGTAAAGTGTTGTTGTTTTGATTTTAGTTCCATTTGATCTAACCCCTTAGATCAAATCACCTCTACCCATAACAAGGTTTTAATCAAAGTCACATTGAGGTTTATAGCGCTTGACTTGATGAGCTACTTCAATTCCACCAAGGTCAAGTGAAACTTCAGTTACTGTGACTGTTTTACTTTAAAGCGCGAAAATTTCCCGGATTTTTTATGCATAAATGCAATGCACACATCTGTTTCCTCTCTTTTTGTAACCCCATTCCCTGGGATATTACAAGAAGTCTCCCCAGCAGGAACACGTGTTTACAAAAACAGTGATAACTTTTGCGGCCGGACTCCGGTTTCAATGATCTTGGGCTTGTTGGAATCAGAACAACAAGCCCTACAACTTTATGCATATTGTCCACCCACGGAGGAAAAGCCACAAGATTAATGTTTTCACCTATCTATAAAAGAGACACCGGTAAAACCTCCAAACTTGAAAATGCAATAGAAGATGCATATGGATTCAGTTTTTGTTGAACTTTGGCTTGTTGTAAAGCTAGCAACAAGCTCAAGAACCTCACACAGAGAAACACCAAGAAGCAACAATAATATAGGGATGCAAGATATGCAAAGGATTGAGCTCCCTAAGACGATGCGATCAAGTTACTCAACCGAAAGCCCCTCTTGATAGTGCGGCTATCTATCCTATAACCTGGTCTCCCAACAACCACCTTGAGATCGGTAAAAGGAAAACCTAACAAGGCCATAACTTTTCTTTGCGCATCCCGCTTGATCTTGATGATAACTCTTCAAGCTCCACTCAAGCCGGAATACCTCACTTGACCATTGTTGCTTCGTGAAGACTCACAAATGCTCCCCCATACACCATTATGGGAAAGCTCCATTGATGCACATCTTCACATGTCCATTATCACCAAATGGATGGCAAAGCTTCCAGCATATGATCCTTTTGAGATTCTCATCTTGAACTTGCCCAACTCAACCTTGATGATGATCACCACTTGATCTCATCCTCTCATGGGCTATAATAAATCTCACTTTTGATGCACGCCCATGGAAAGATACCTAACCCACATAAACAACACAAAAGCACACATATGATGGGTTAGTTCATAAAACATAATTGACAAAGCTTACCATACCACATGACTTAATGTGGGACATTCTTTATGCTTCATGTGTTTACCAAACTTGAATCTATTCCTCACTCTTTGTATTGGTCAACTTTGTATCTTCGCATGCTCTATCATACTATCTTGAGGTGTATAAAGAACTCTTTATTTGTTTGCATGCTCTAAATCTTAGTCAACCATAGCTCAACTTATGAGACTATCATGGCACCAACTTAGCGCCATATCTTGAAATCTTCACTTGAAATCAAGCACTCAAGATTTTGATCATTCATTTCTTAACACATAAGCTAGAGCATGGCTAATATTGTGTTCCACATAAGAACTCCATCTTCATTTCTTCTCCTTGATCATATCACATATATGTCTTCAAATCGATGATCTTGATGCCAATACTCAAGGTATATCTTTTATCTTCATGTCATCCATACTTGAATCCAATACATGGACTACAAATATTACCTATGGAATATTCCTTCATATAAACTTAATGAAAATATTAGTCCTTAGGGGTTGTCACTTATTAATAAAACCACACATAGGGGCAATGTACCCTTACAAGGTCCTCGAGAACCACAACACTCCCATAAGATTCTCGACGTCGCTTCCGAGATGGCGCTGAAGCCGGGAAGAATTTATTAGAGAAGACGTCGCCGCCACCACCTGAGCGCCACCCCACCAAATCTTCACCTTAAAACCAGAAAAACGAAGCCCTCCCGTCGACGGGAACCAGATCCACCCTTCCTCCATGGCCCGAAGGCCACATATTTGGGGCATATCGATGGTGTCAGCGGGAGGCGGCTAGGAACTTCCGTGATCGCCTCCTGATCGCTCTTTCTCCGCAAGGTGACTTGATGTGTACTGGCGAGACAATGCATGTTATAGCTAAGCAGACAACCTATTTAGTTTATATCTAGTCTATTTTAAAAGTATATAAAATGTTTTATATTTCTGAGGGAGTATTATCTTAATAAACCGGTATGAAGCTACTAGCATGTTCAGATAAAAAGGTACTTTTTTTTTTTGAAATCGGGTACTGTATTAGTAGCATCGACGATAAAACAGGTACGAAACATTTGAGAGAAGGAGCTGCTGCCGTGGGCCGAACAGAAATGGGCTAATAGCATAATAACGTCTTGTTTGGTCTGCACAAGCTAGCTAGGCAAACCCTATTCTCCGCCTATTGCGGGCTGTATCTGGCTCGCCGCACAGGGGTTCCTATTCTGGGTCGGCCCATTACCAGCGATGGAGCTATGTTTCCGGTTTTTGGCGTTGGATCAAATCGAGCTATGTGTTCCTGGCTTCCTGCCTTCCCGATACTTCCCGGTTTTTCCATTTTCTGCCTAGGTTTTCTCGGTTTTTCTGCTGATTCTTCTTCGGTTTTTCATTTTCGATTTGTTTTGTTTCTGTTTTTTTTTACTTTTCTTTCATCTAATATGAACAATTTCAAAATATGGAAAAATTTAAATGCAAACAAATTTCAAAATTGAACGAATTTTATATTCGAACATTTTTGGGTTTGAACAATTTTTAAATTTGAACATTTTTAAAATTTGAATATTTTTTAAATTTGAACATTTTTATATTTGAACATTTTTCAAATTTGATTTTTTTACAATTTAAACGTTTTTTAGTCCGAACAATTTTCATGTTTGAACATTTCTAGAATTTGAACATTTTTCAATTTTTGACCTTTTAAATTTTGAAATTTATTTAAAATCCGAATACTAAAAATCTCGAGAAAACCGGAGCAAAATCATTTAGTTTACCTGCTAGCGATAGACTAAACGTGCGAGCAAAGAAGCCACGCTAGCGTAAAGGCCAGGCCCAACTATAGGTATCTTGAGCGGAGCCCCACGTAGGTATCGCTAAGGCCTTGTTTACTTCTCTCGTATTTTTTTCCCCAATGGGTATGAGGATGGGAGGGGATTTGGTGTTCACCCAATCCCCTGAAATACCCTTCCCCAAAAATACACTAGTATGATGGAGAGTTTTTGATTTAGGCAAAAAATGTGGGGATGAGAGGGGATGGAAGGGGATATCTCGGGATTATGTCGTTCAAAACCGGAGAAGTAAACGGACTAGTGGGGATTTTCCGGGATACGAAATAATCCCCTCCCATCCCCATAAGGTCTTGTTTACTTCTCTCGTATTTTTTTCCCCAATGGGTATGAGGATGGGAGGGGATTTGGTGTTCACCCAATCCCCTGAAATACCCTTCCCCAAAAATACACTAGTATGATGGAGAGTTTTTGATTTAGGCAAAAAATGTGGGGATGAGAGGGGGTGGAAGGGGATATCTCGGGATTATGTCGTTCAAAACCGGAGAAGTAAACGGACTAGTGGGAATTTTCCGGGATACGAAATAATCCCCTCGCATCCCCATAAATACCCTAGAAGTAAACAAGACCTAAATACCCTAGAAGTAAACAAGGCCTAAGGGCGGGGAATAGGGATCGCCAGCTAGCTACCATCTTGCTTATATTTAGCGCGCTTTTTATTTTATATTTGGGCTTCAAAAAAAAATGATTCCTACGTGGGAGGGGCCACGTAGTATTTTGATAGAGGGGGTACAACATCACCGAAATTGCAAGCATGGGGACTCGAACTCGGGTGGGTGGGAAGGCATCAGCCCCTCCCCACCACTAGGCTATGCCTTAGTCTGTTATTTGGGCTTCAAAGCCTCTGAGGACTTCAGCCCATGACAGTTACAGCCTTAGAGCATCCCCACTCGTTGGCGCTCCCCACGCCCAAATCCGGCGAAATTTTCGTCCGGATTGGATGAAGATTTGGCGTGGGGAGCGCCGAAGTTCCAGCCGTCCCCCGACAGAAACCCCCAACCTCGACCATTTGACATATTTCAAACAAATTCAACATAAAATTTAACAAGTTCGGCAAACAAGAGGACGAGAATTGCTCGAAACAAATTCGGCGATAACAAGTACAATGTTTAACAAGTGCTCGAAACAAATGAAGCACACAATTTCACAATTTTTCAAACAAATTAAGACAGACTAGTTGGCGTCGGCGTTGGCGTTGCCTCGGAGCCTCCATATGTGCTCCACCGCGATCATCTTGCAAGCAGTCGGTGCATTGTAGAGTCTCGAATCTCCCGGCGCATAGCAATGAAGGCGGCCCATGATGGAGGCACTGGTGATTAGGCCGTGCAAGAGGACCCTCTCTCTCATATGGTGCTTCTTGCTCAGCCGGAGGAACCGGATGCTTTCGCTCATCTTCAATAATCATGTTGTGTAGGCACACACAGCAGCTTCATCACCTCCCACATCCGATCTTTGGACCAAGTCATAGCTGGGAACCGGACGACAAAGAAATCTCTCGCTGTAGGACACCAAATGCTCGCTCGACGTCTTTTCGGCAAGCTTCTTGTTTCTTGACAAACTCGCAAAGTTTGGGGGTGCTAGGATTGGAGATCGTCTTCACAAATGTTGCCCACTTTGGATAGATACCGTCTCGCAAGGTAGTATCCTTTGTTGTAGTGCCGACCATTGATCACATAGTCCACCGGGGAGCATGACCCTCAACAAGCTTGGAAAAGACCGGGGAGCAGTTTAGGACGTTGATGTCATTGTTGGATCCAGGCATACCAAAGAAAGAGTGCCAAATCCAAAGATCATGGGTAGCCACCGCTTCAAGTATCACAGTGCAGCCTTTTTTGTGACCCTTGTACATTCCCCGCCACGCAAACGTCTTGGCGGCCGTCGCCATCTCTTCTTGCATAAGCTCGACGAACATCTGCTCCTCCTCTTCGTCCGAGTCCATGGCCGGCGAGGCAAATGGACGAACACCGACGGGCGTGGTCGAGGCAACCCGAGCCGCGAGCGACGACGAGCAAGCGTGCCGGAAACAAGTCGGCGAAGAAGCAGCCAGATAGACCGTCGTCCAAACACGGCGGAATATAGGCAGCGGGGAAGGAGTGGCGGCGCAATCCGGGCAACAAGCCGGCGGGGTGGTGCCGCAGCGAGAGAGATACGAGGGCGTGGGAGATTTTGAGCGACGTGGCGGCTGGGGTTCGTGCGTCGAGTCACCGACAGATCGGGCCCTTCCCCGCTTTTCACTCGTCCGAGTCCCCGAGCGCTCCCGGGGGCCGGGATGTCGTGGGATCGCCGGATGGATTTAGGCCCAAATCCGGACGAAAACGAGGAACCGGGGGCGCGACTGGGCAGAATTACGCCGTCCGGATGGAAAAAACGCTCGCCGGGGGCCTCGTCGGGGGGACGAGTGGAGATGCTCTTATTACATGTGTGATCTGACAACTTCCTGACAGTTACACGAGGACCCCACTCTCACACTCACTCGCCCACTCCCGCAAGATGCCCAATTCCCTCCTGCTCCTCCTCTTCGTCGTCCTCCGCGCCGTTGCCGGCGACTCCGGGGACGCCGCCGGAGACGCGCCAGACCCATGCGCTGGACGCCGGATCCATATCCGTACCCTCCCCCCGCCCTTCAACGCGCAGCTCCTCCGCCACTGCGACGCCGCCTTCCCGCTCGCCGACCCATCCGCGGCGGCCACCTCCGCCCCGTCCTGCGAGTCGCTCGCTAACCACGGCCTCGGCCCGCGCACCCACGCCCGCAGCCACTCCTGGTACCGCACCGACGCGCGCCTCCTCGAGCCCTTCTTCCACCGCCGCCTCCTCGAGCGCCGCTGCCTCGTCGCCGACCCCGCAGCCGCGGACGCCGTCTTCGTCCCGTACTACGCGGCGCTCGACTCCCTCCCCTACGTCCTCGACCCCTCCCTCCTCAACTCCTCCGCGCTCCACGGCGCGCCCCTCGCCCAGTTCCTGGCGCGCGACCGGCCCCAGATCCTGTCGCGGCGGCATGGGCACGACCACTTCATGGTGCTCGCCGGGTCCGCGTGGGACCACTCGCAGCCGCCGCGCTCGGAGCCCCGGCTCTGGGGCACCACGTCGCTGGTCCGGCTGCCGGAGTTCGAGAACTTCACCTTCCTGGCGTTCGAGTCGCGCTCGTGGCCGTGGCAGGAGCACGCCATCCCGCACCCGACCTCCTTCCACCCGGCCTCGCTCCCGCGGCTCGACGCCTGGCTCGCGCGGGCGCGGCGTTCCCGCCGCACCACCCTGATGCTCTACGCCGGCGGCGTCTCGCGCCCGTCCAGGCCCAACATCCGGGGCTCCATCCTCGCGGAGTGCGCGAACCGCACCGACGCGTGCGTCGTCGTGGACTGCTCCGCCGGCAAGTGCTCGCACGACCCCGTCCGGTACATGCGTCCGATGCTGGGCGCCAAGTTCTGCCTGGAGCCGCCGGGGGACACGCCGACGCGGCGGTCCACGTTCGACGCCATCCTGGCCGGGTGCGTGCCGGTGTTCTTCGAGGACGCGGCGGCGAGGCGGCAGTACGGCTGGCACCTCCCCCCCGGGCGGTACGACGAGTTCTCGGTGCACATACAGAAGGAGACGGTGGTGCTCGGGGGCGTCAACATCGCCGAGACGCTCGCGGCCGTGCCCGACGCAGAGGTGCGCAGGATGCGGGAGCGCGCTCTGGAGATGGCGCCCAGGGTGCTGTACCGGAGGCACGGGAGCACAACGGAGCTGAGAGAGGCCGGCAAGGACGCGATCGACCTCGCCGTGGACGGAGTGCTCCGGAGGATACGCAGGCGGGTGCTCGCGCTGGACCAAGGCCAGCCGGAGAGGATATACGAGCAGGAGGATGACATTGTCGAGACGTAGGACTAAGAAATGAAATGCTCTTGACGACATTCTCTTAGCCTGGATTTGGGCAATATTTCCCATATTTGTAATGTGCAGTTCACGGTTC
Organism: Lolium rigidum; assembly: GCF_022539505.1. Lineage (NCBI taxonomy): Eukaryota > Viridiplantae > Streptophyta > Magnoliopsida > Poales > Poaceae > Lolium > Lolium rigidum. The sequence continues at coordinate 42,092,238 of NC_061511.1, forward strand.
ACTCCAATCTTTCTTTTTCCCCATCTCTTTGTCGAGTGGACATTTCCTCTTTGTCCTTGCTAGTTTTGTTTTCCTTAAAAATGTCTCAAGTCATTTGCATTGCATTTTAACTTTCTAGTGTTTCCATAGTAGACTAGTAGCGCACTTTCAAAATGGTTTAGCACCAACTTCAATGGAAAACTCAGATTTTTATCAGAAATTTAACCTTTTTATAGCTCAGAATACAACATATTATTTCCTGAAATTTATAAGAAACCTTAGGAATGTGTATATGCATGCGGGTTTCTTTTCAAATTTTCAGAAGTCCTTGTTCAAATATTTTTTTAAACGGGAGCAGTGGTGGTTGGGTGTGGCTGGGGTTTCTCAGACATCAGTTACCATACTGTTAGAGCATCTCCAGCCGCGTCCCCCAAACCGCGCTGGATTGAGCGTTTGGGGACGTCGCTCCCCAGCCGCCTCCCCCAAACATTTAAAATATGTTTTTTGGTATTTTTATTTCAATTTCCACAAACTA
>NC_061511.1:42092851-42124750 GCF_022539505.1 Lolium rigidum
GGCCTTGCACGAAGAATTTGGGCTAGAGTGCCCGTGTATCTTTAATTACGTAGATTGTATCTAGATTAAAAGTTAGAGTTTGTCTCGTACACTGTGGGGATCTCCCACGTTAGAAAGTCCGCCGGACTATAAATATGTATCTAGGGTTTATGGAATAAACAACAACCAACGTTCAACCACAAACAAATCTCGGCGCATCGCCAACTCCTTCGTCTCGAGGGTTTCTCCGGTAGCACCATGCTGCCTAGATCGCATCTTGCGATCTAGGCAAGACAAGCCCGCCCACGTTGTTCATGCGTTGCTCGTACCGAAGCCTTTTTGATGGCGAGCAACGTAGTTATCTTAGATGTGTTAGGGTTGGCATTGTTCTTCGAATTACATGCTTTCGTTATGCAACCCTTGCACATCTAGCCGCCCTCTACACCTATCTTAGGTGTAGGGGCGGCACCCCGCTTGATCATAGTTTAGTAGATCTCGATCCGTTACGATTGCTCCTTGTTTCATCAAGGATTAGTTTAACATCCGCAATAGTTAGGCCTTACAAAGGGTTGGAGGATCCAGCGGCGTGTAGGGTGACGTTTGCTAGCCCTAGAAAGGATGTTCCGGGATCAACCTCGTGTTGGTTTTTAGGCCCCGTCTAGGATCGGCTTACGGTCACCGTGCGCGAGCGCGAGGCCCAATCGTGAGTAGGATGATCCGATTATGCGGTGAAAACCCTAAATCGTCGTAGATCTCATTAGCTTTACCTTGATCAAGCAGACCACCATATATTCGGACACCTCGTCCGAATCATGGGTGGATCGGCTCTTTGAGCCGATTCACGGGATAACCCGAGAGCCGATCGAGGCTCGTATTTAATGTTTACGTGTATGCCATGCAGAAACTAAGCGAGGCATCATCCACACCTTCCCGACTGGTATAGGTCGGTGGCACGCCCTTGCGATCGGCACCGGCGCGTGCGACCAGGAGGCTTTGCGGGCCGTCGCTCCGAGGGACCGGGGCCAGCCGCAGCCCTAGTTGTTCCCGGCTCTACCGTGTTGACCGTCCTCCGCCCGCCGGGGGTTTCTGACGTCAACACATTCTGGCACGCCCGGTGGGACCACCTTCGACATCCACCACATCGCCATCTACATCCGAGATGGCGGAAGGCACTCCGGTCAAGAACGAGGATCTGCCTGATGAGCTCAAGAAAAAGCATGACGAAATCAAGGCGGTCCTCGAAGCCGAACTCATCGGCTCTTTCCACAGAACCCGCTCCCAGGGCCAACCAGGACACTTGTTCAGCATCAACATGGTAGAACTTGGGTACCGCCCTGGTAAGGGTAGTGATGAGGGCGGCTGCTCTCATAGCAAGGATGAAAAGGGAGCCGGTCCACGCGATCGGCCCCGACACTGCCGCAAGATCCTGGTGATGATCAAGATGGAGGCCGATTCCAGCGATCGGACCGTATTACACGCACCACCGGCTCTCCCAGTCTTTGGCGTCGACCTCACAGGTGACGGAAAGCTGGGATATGAGTTCACCTTGGCTGATGAGCTAGAGGAAGTCGACATCGGTCCCGGGGATAAGCCGCGACCAACTTTTATCAGCAAGAAGTTAGATCCACAGCTTAGGAGTCAAATGATTGCTCTGTTGAAAGAGTACCCAGATTGCTTTGCATGGGACTACACAGAGATGCCTGGGTTAGACAGGAGCATCATTGAACATCGGCTCCCCCTTAAGAAAGGATTTCGGCCGTTCCAACAACGAGCACGTCGATGAAGGCCGAAATCCTGGAAGAGGTCAAGAAAGAGATCGAGAAGATGTTGGCCGCCGGGTTCATCAGGCCATGCAGGTATGCTGAATGGATCTCCAGTATCGTTCCTGTGGAAAAGAAGGACGGCCGGTGGCGTGTGGCTATCGATTTCCGAGATCTTAACAGAGCCACTCCAAAAGATGAGTATCCGATGCCTGTGGCGGAAACATTGATCAATGCAGCTGCTGGCCACAAGGTTTTAAGCTTCATGGATGGCAACGCCGGCTATAACCAGATCTTCATGGCCCCAGAAGATATACACAAGACCGCATTCAGAGTACCAGGGCAGTAGGCTTGTTTGAATATGTGGTCATGACCTTCGGGTTGAAGAATGCTGGTGCAACATATCAAAGAGCCATGAATTATATATTTCACGATCTGATCGGCAAGTTGGTGGAAATCTACATCGATGACGTGGTAGTCAAGTCTGTCTCCATGGAGGGACACTTGGGAGATTTGCGACACGTCCTAGACCGAACTCGGAAGTTCGGACTGAGAATGAACCCAAAGAAGTGTGCCTTTGGTGTGACGGCCGGTCAGTTCTTAGGATTTTTGGTTCATGAACGAGGAATTGAGATCGGCCTCGAAAAGTCGGGAGGCAAGTGCGTACCATGCACCCGCCCACCACGAAGAAGGAACTCCAACGTCTTATCGGCAAGATCAACTTCGTCCGCCGATTCATCTCTAACTCCGTCGGACGGATCGAGCCGTTCATGGCGTTGGTGAAGACTAAATCCGATGACGAATTTCACCGAGGGCAGTAACAGCAGCAGGCGTTTGATGAAATTAAACGGTATCCGACGCCGCCGCCCGTGCTAGTTCCGTCCCGACGAAGACATGCCGTTCTACATCTACTTGTCGAGAGCCGACACGTCCATCGCCTCGGTAGTGGTGCAACTCTACGAGGGCGTTGAAAAGGTTGTTTTCTACCTCAGCAGAAGGATGTTGGACGCGGAAACAAGGTATCCTGAGGTCGAGAAACTATGCATCTGCCTGTTCTTTACCTGCACCAAGCTGCATCACATCCTTTTGACAGCAGAGATCTTCGTCATATGCAAGTCAGACGTTGTCAAGCACATGCTGTCGGCCCCTGTCTTGAAGGGCCGACTGGGTAAATGGATGTTTGCGTTGTCAGAGTTCGATCTCCGGTATCAGCCTGCGAAAGCAGTCAAAGGGCAAGCGTTGGCCGATCTCATAGCTGAGCGAATCAGTACCAATATAGCAGCACTATCTATACGTGCATGGGCTATGTTCTTCGATGGATCGGCTTGCGACGACGGTTGTGGCATCGGCATTCTGCTCGTGTCGCCTCGGGGGCGAGTACTCCTTCTCCATCGGATTGTCTACCCCTTGCACCAACAACGTAGCGTAATACGAGGCGGTACGTAAGGGGATGGAGTTGCTATTGGAAGCCGGGCAGAGGCAGTAGAGCTTTTTGGAGACTCCAAGTTGGTGATTAACCAGCTCACGGATGAATATAAGTGCGAGAGTGAATCGCTTTTCCCATATTGGATGGAATGCCGTGAGTTGATGACACAGCTTCGGACATCAACTTTAATTGGGTCCCAAGATCCCAAAACACCGAGGCCAACAATCTCGCACAAATGGCGTCGAGCTACATAGATATACCCGAAGGGCTCGGAAGTTCGAGTGCAATTCCTGGAACAGATGATTGGAGAGCCGAAATCTTCAATTACTTAAAAGATTCGGCTCGGGGGCACCTAAACTGGATAAGATACAAAGCCATGAAGTATGTCCTCATAGGAGACGATATGTTCTACAGACGTTGGAAGGGTTACTACTCAAGTGCTCTGGGACCAACCGAGTCTAATCGGCTCTTACATGAGGTGCACGAAGGCGCCCGTGGAACTCATCGCTGGCTCACAAGATGAAGTGGCTAATCAGGCGCTCAGGGTTTTATTGGCCCACCATGCTTGAAGACTGCTTCAATTACTACAAGGGGTGCCAAGCATGCCAGATGTTTGGGAAGATTCAGATGGTACCAGCATCAGCGATGAACCCTATCGTCAAGCCTTGGCCGTTCCGAGGGTGGGGCATGGACATGATCGGTAAAATCCATCCGGCGTCGAGTAAAAAACATGAATGGATTTTGGCCATCACAGATTACTTCACCAAGTGGGTGGAAGCCGTCCCTATGAAGAAGGTGAAATCAGAAGATGTGATCAAGTTTGTGAAAGAACACGTGATTCATAGGTTTGGGATTCCCCAAACTATCACGACCGATGGAGGTTCGGTCTTTGTTTCTAAAGAATTCAGGAAATTCTCGCGATGACATGGGGATTAAACCGATCCGATCATCTCCGTACTATGCTCGAGGCTAATGGGCAAGCTGAAGCGTCCAATCGGAGCTTAATCAAGCTGATCAAGAGAAAGATTGACGAGAACCCTAGGGATTGGCATGAGAAGTTATCAGAAGCATTATGGGCCTACCGCATGTCGTGCCATGGAGCTATAAAGACTTCGCCATACCAGCTTGTCTATGGACAGGAAGCCGTATTACCTTGGGAAATTACGGCTGGATCAAGACGTGTCACGTTTCAGAATGATCTGACAGCGGAGGAATATGCAGCTTTGATGAGTGACACTATTGAGGACGCAACGTAACCGAGGCTTTGGTCATTGGAGAAGATTAAGGAGAACAAAGCCGTGGTAGCGCGTGCCTACAATAAAAAGGTTAGACCAAAGGAGTTTCAAGTTGGCGATCTAGTATGGGAAGCTGTGTTGCCGTTAGGAACCAGGGACAAGGCATATGGCAAGTGGTCTCCTAATTGGCACGGACCGTACAAGGTCGTCCGTGCCTTGAAGGGTAATGCATACATGTTGGAAGAGTTAGACGGCGTAAGTTCCCGAGAGCCGTCAATGGTCAACACCTCAAGAAGTATTTCCCAAGCATGTGGGATGATGGGCAAGTAGAGTATGGAGGCCGATTTTAAATCGGCCAAGAAAAAATCACAGCCGATGAGCAGACATCGACTTGAGAAAACATACGGAGAATACAAGTATGAAAATACAGCCGATGCACGTACATCGACTTCGAATAACAAAGCCAATACGTTGATATCGACTCTAGAGGAATAAGCTCAAATTAGCAAGCTAACGGAATCGGTTCGGACCAGTAGGTCATAATGTGGGATTGATGAGGAGGTCAAGCTAATGGTTTGGACTAGTAGGACTCGTTGGACCGTGTGGTTAAGCAACAGCCTTGGCCCCAGATCGCAATGCGAGCCGATGTCCTGCTATCGGCTCTTCGTACGGCGACTCCGTTCGATGATCGGCAAAATCAACAAGGAAGCGAAATTAATTGAGGAATATTTTCTTCATTAATAGAGGGATTTCTTACAAAGGAAGAGCCGATTGCTCAGGGAAGAAGAGGGCAAAAGCCAACTACTACTACTGATCCCTAATCTAGGGGCCATTGCTGCCCTCATCGACGCTGCCTCCGGCGCAACTGCTGATAGGCTCTTCATCGGAGCTTCCGTAGCCTTCTACGGGAGCCTCATCTTCCTCATCATCGTCATCGCTGTCATCATCCCACCAGGTGCGGAGGCGCTTTGCTGGTGGGTAGCCTTCAAGGGAGTCATCATCGTCCACCTCCGCTTCTTCCTCGGAGGAGGTGAAATCGTCCCAGGAGAAGCGGTCGTCCTCGCTCTCTGCCTCCTCTTCCCCTTCGATGAGGAATTGAAGGTCGCCCTCTCCATCGGTCGTGGATTTGTCATCTTCCGACCGGATGGAGGAATCATGTTCCTCTTTGTCCCACGTCGTCGGGGCAAGGATGTCATGCGCCGCCAACGAGCCCCACTCCGGCGTCGGCTCGCGAGAGGAGGAAGAGTCAGAGAAGACCGATGAGGTGGGGGAGGACGAAGAGGAAGACATGGCTATGGGAGATTGGGGGTTTTTTGGGTGCCGATGGCCGAACGAGAGCAAAGAGATGGAGTGGCAAACCGCTCAGTGGCGTTTAAATAAAGGGGCTATAGTAGAAATGCAATGCCACAACAGTTTCCGAGGAGGCGGTGCCCAAAGACGGCGGTCAAATCACGCGGAATAGTTGAGAAGACAGGGCATCATGATGAGAAATGTTGTGACGGTTCCGCTCTACTACAACATGACCCGACGGAAGAAGAGCATAATGATTTTGGAAATGACATTTCCAAAACCAGGGGGGCATGTGTTATCACCAGATTTTGGCCAAATCAGGAGGTGGGCCGCGATCAGGATGGGCTTGGAAGATTACACGTGGAAGATCTCTGAAGCGGCCTTGCACGAAGAATTTGGGCTAGAGTGCCCGTGTATCTTTAATTACAGTAGATTGTATCTAGATTAAAAGTTAGAGTTTGTCTCGTACACGGTGGGGATCTCCCACGTTAGAAAGTCCGCTGGACTATAAATATGTATCTAGGGTTTATGGAATAAACAACAACCAACGTTCAACCACAAACAAATCTCGGCGCATCGCCAACTCCTTCGTCTCGAGGGTTTCTCCGGTAAGCACCATGCTGCCTAGATCGCATCTTGCGATCTAGGCAAAGACAAGCCCTGCCCACGTTGTTCATGCGTTGCTCGTATCGAAGCCTTTTTGATGGCGAGCAACGTAGTTATCTTAGATGTGTTAGGGTTGGCATTGTTCTTCGAATTACATGCTTTCGTTATGCAACCCTTGCACATCTAGCCGCCCTTACACCTATCTTAGGTGTAGGGGCGGCACCCCACTTGATCATAGTTTAGTAGATCTGATCCGTTACGATTGCTCCTTGTTTCATCAAGGATTAGTTTAACATCCGCAATAGTTAGGCCTTACAAAGGGTTGGAGGATCCAGCGGCGTGTAGGGTGACGTTTGCTAGCCCTAGAAAGGATGTTCCGGGATCAACCTCGTGTTGGTTTTTCGGCCCCGTCTAGGATCGGCTTACGGTCACCGTGCGCGAGCGCGAGGCCCAATCGTGAGTAGGATGATCCGATTATGCGGTGAAAACCCTAAATCGTCGTAGATCTCATTAGCTTTACCTTGATCAAGCAGGACCACCATATATTCGGACACCTCGTCCGAATCATGGGTGGATCGGCTCTTTGAGCCGATTCACGGATAACTCCGAGAGCCGATCGAGGCTCGTATTTAATGTTTACGTGTATGCCATGCAGAAACTAAGCGAGGCATCATCCACACCTTCCCCGACCAGGTATAGGTCAGGTGGCACGCCCTTGCGATTGGCATCGGCGCGTGCGACCAGGAGGCTTTGCGGGCCGTCGCTCTGAGGGACTGGGGCCAGCCGCAGCCCTAGTTGTTCCCGGCTCTACCGTGTTGACCGTCTCTGCCCGCCAGGGGGTTTCTGACGTCAACACTAATACATAATTGGGAATGTGGTTTCCACAAACTAATACATAGTTCGAACCATGGTGGACACAAATATAAAATATTGCAAAAAAACTAAACCTAACTAGGTCGTGCATCGAAGGTTTCCTGTGTTCGCTGCTAAGAAAGAACACTCGAGGGCACACCCAGTCACCCAAACTGGAAAATCCAGCGGGAGGATGGTGCCCTTGTTGGTTCTACCGATGAGACGAACATCCAGAAACCTCTATGCACGTATTCGCTGCGAAGAAACAACACTCAGTCGTCCTCCTCGTCGGTGCTGTCGCCATGGTAGTCCTGGCGGCAGCGCGTCTCGTCGAAGACTTTGACGCTCATGTCCCTGTCGCCGAAGTAGGAGAACAGGAGGATGAAGCCGGCTTCGAGGCTGTGGTGGCGCGCGAACTTCTCCCAGCCGATGTTGAGGTACATCTTGCTGCGCGCGTCGTAGATCGCGTCGACGATCCACCGGTAGTAGCCGCACGCAGCCTCCCGCAGATGCAGCGTGTCCGGGCGGTCATCGCCGGCGATGTACTCGGTGAAGGAGCCCGTCAGCCTCTGGATGCCGCGCGGGTCGCCCTTGAGGACGAGGACGAACTCGAACAGCACGTCCGGCTCCACGTCCATCCCCGATGATGAAGACGACGACATGGGAGGCGACGGCGAGCGTTCAGCTCTGCCGCGGCCACAACCATGACCACGACCACGGCCGCGAGGTCGGCCTCCGCCTCTACCAGACATAGCGTCGAGTCTTGTTGAGATGGTAGCGGCTAGGGTTTGGGAGAGAGGCGCTAGGGTTTGTGTGTGAGAGGGACGATGAGAGGCGGCCCTTTTATAGGCCGGAGGGTGGCGGAGGAGCGGTGGCGCTCATTAACGCCGGTCCGCAGAGCTAGGCGCGACGGGACGCGTCGCTGCGCCTCTGCGGGAACTGCACCGTCGCTGCAAAGCCAATAACTTCCGTCGCGAGGTAGGCGACGGTTAGGTTAAAATTTATTGTACCGCTGACGGGTCGGCCCCGCCACTCCCCGCGGTGTGTCCGGCGTCCCCGGAGCGTCCCCTGTGGGGCGGCGACGAGCTCGGGGCACCGGACACCGTATCGGACCGCGCCGAACAAAAATGGGCTTTGGAAGACGCGGCTGAAACGAATTTTTGGTCCAGCACGCCCCAAATTGCTTTGGGGGATGGGACTGGAGATGCTCTTACTGTTGTAAATTGAGTCACAGGATGGTATGTTTTGCTTCAGTTACCATTATGGTAATGGACTAGTACATTAATTAGCATTTACACTCAAAAAGCACCAGTGGTCTAGTGGTAGAATAGTACCCTGCCACGGTACAGACCCGGGTTCGATTCCCGGCTGGTGCACATCTATTTTTTCACTTGAGTGCCATTCATCAGGAATCCTCAAATTATGTACTGGATGATTAAGATTCAAATTCCAGTTTTGGGAGCTGGGACCTCTTATGCACTGAGCATTATTTGAGATGGCATTCAGGAATCTTCAAATTATGAACTGATTCACAAGTCAAAGCAATGGGGATCAGAAATCACATTTTCACTTGAGTGCCATTCATCAGGAATCCTCAAATTATGTACTGGTTGATTAAGATTCAAATTCCAGTTTTGGGAGCTGGGACCTCTTATGCACTGAGCATTATTTGAGATGGCATTCAGGAATCTTCAAATTATGAACTGATTCACAAGTCAAAGCAATGGGGATCAGAAATCACATTCTAGTTTTGGGACCTCGTATGCACTGAACATATTTGACCTGTAAAATATCTCCAAATAGGGATGAGAATCAGGATCCACAACATAGATTATAGGTATTTCTTGAAATCCTCATTTGCCTGTGCCACCAAATGATCATCGTCCCACTCATCACGGTACGTCTCCGGACGAGCTGCCTTGTTCTTGGAATTAGCAGCATACATCAGCTTCCTCCATTCTTCAATTGGTGGATGGCCGCATTGCTCCGCGAGCCAATCATCATAGTCAAACTGCAAACGCATCATGCTTAGCGGGTACAAGGATTGCATCTACTGTGAAATGTTGATGTATGACATTCACAATTCATAAAAAACATGTTAACTAGAACTCTTCAAATGCATCTCTAGGCTACCTGATAGCCACCACTAAAATTGTGGGTGTATCTCTTAGGCCATCCACGAGTTTCCCGTCTCAAGTAGATGTTTTTGACATCTTCCATCATTTCATCTTTGGATGGAAGCTTGATTCGTCCAGACAGAACACCAGCAACCCATTTGCTTTGGAGTTCAAACAGTGGAAAAGGGATAACCTGAATTAAACAGAGGCCGCGAGTTATAGATCCTAGAGCATTGGAAAGGCAGTTGTAAGTGCATCTGCACAGAAGAGCATAAGTTGCAAGCAAATTGACCTTCCACGGCAATCCGATGAAAGATAGGTCAGGAGCCACTTCTATAGGGAAAACATGCTTGTATAATGGATCAACGCAGTTGTCGTCCACAGAAATGGTGCTATCATCGCCAAGGAATGGGAAGTCATACAGGTAGCTGGACAGCATACAGAAGCAGTGAACACATGATTAGCTTGAAGCAACATAGCGATATGGAAAGGTTTGTGTAACAGATGGGTTTCAGGTATGCTACATGACTATACCCAGTGCAGTGCATAATGACATCCGCTTTGATTGAGTGGCCATCCTGGAACACCACACTGCCATCTTCCTGTGCTCGGTCAATCTGCAAGTAGAACGTAATTACGTTATAACAATATGTTATGTAGCCATTAGTAAGGCTGGAAGCTCCTTTAATGGATGAAGCCACCATATTCAACTCACAACGAAAAAGGGCGTTCACCATGGAATGGAGCCACATATTATCATATCCAGGTTGCTGTTCGCAGGTGGAAGCGGGTGCTGATCTGTCAGCAATATGAACCTCCTTTGCAACGCTTGCAATGTCTCTCGAAATGTCAACTGCACTTGCCGAGGCTCCGATTACGATCACTACCTAGCAAGGCAATGTGTACTTAAAGTTCAAAATAGTTAAGCACGGCAACACACAAGGGAAGGAGAAATCACGGTCAGAAACATACTCACTTGATCAAGGAATGGCTCGGGAACACGGTAATTGTGGCTATGCATCTGCTTTCCGGGCCAGGTATCTGCCCCTGTCAATGTTTGAAAAATACAGATTTCATGACCAAACTGAATCAACTCCTCTGATTTCAAGTGCCTGACGAGAAATGTGTTTGCGGATCTGACTATCATGGCATCGCAAGTTTCTAACTAAACATTGGAAAGGACACTCAATTGCGCCACCCCCTTCAAGAATTCACCAATGTGTTAGGCGTTCAAATCAGATTTGCACAATCACCAAGTTACTATAGGGGAATGATTACCGGGTATGGAGGCGATGCGAGGCTCTGTGTAGTGCCCGTTGCAAACCACGACGGCATCATACACCTCCTCGTCTTGCTCGCCCTTCTCCCCGAGCTTCCTCGAAGTCACCGCCCACCTCCCGCCGGCCTCCCTCCGGACTCCAACCACCTCCGTCTCGAACCTGACGAGCCCGTACAGATCGAACCGCCGCGCAAAGTCCTCAAGGTACCGGAGCACCTCCTGGTGGCCGGGAAACCTGCGCGCGTCGACGACGGAGCTGGGCGCGGTGAACGGGAAGTCGAGGAAGCCCATGACCTCGCGGGGGAGGTTGGTGCGGAGCGAGGCGTAGAGGCTGGAGTGGGTTGCGGCGGCGCCGAGCGGGTCGGTGGCGGCTGCGGGCGCCGGGGCGGCGTAGAGCCAGGTGCCCCCCACGGCGGCGGCGCGCTCGAAGACCACGGGGACGTGGCCCTCGCGGCGGAGCTCACGCGCCGCCGCCAGGCCGGCCGCACCCGCGCCGACGACGGCGAGGCGGAGCGAGGGCGACGGCATGGCAGGCGCCGACCGCAGAGGAGAGGGGAAAGAGGCGTGTGCGGAGCTAGAAAGCTGGAATGGCTTGCAATCGCTGTGCTGACCCCGATTTTTTCAGCCGATGAGTCGTGTTCGATTCGAGGTCTTGTTTGTTTCGTTCGTGTGGGCGTCGGAGATTTGGAGGGAAGACGGCGCCTGCGCCTTGTAGGCCTCACCAACCGTTTTAGCTGCTTGCTGGATCTTTTTTTTTTTTTGAACAAAGATAGGGCCAAGAAGGCCCAGGAAGATTCATTCATCACACACGTGGCGGGTACAATTACAAAGAGGCCCTTTAGCATCTCTCGCACCGAGAAACCAAGAATTTGAAGAAAGGTCCTCTAAAATTACAAACAACACCCTAGAACAAATACTGGAAACGCAATCAGGTCCCTGGGCGTCTCCGCCACCAGTCGTCGGCATCCTCAAGACGTCGCCGTCGAGGAACTGGGCGCGTATGCTCGAACACCCAAATCCGACGAAACTCCGTCGCCGCTGGACGCCATGGAACCACCGGGGACGAACCACTTGGTGGAAGCCTGACGCCGAGCTCCAGCCGCTAGGAGAAAGGGCCTCCAGACAGGAGGTAGAAGAAATGCCACCATGCTGGCAGAAGATCGCGGAGGCAAGCAGGACCACACATAGCACCACGCAGGCAGAAGTCGTCGATGCTGAGCTTGGAAGATAGTTGGTTCGCCGCACTTTTCCTCCTCGCCACCACGGCCAGCCTGGATAGCGTGCAGCCGAATCACCCACCACCTTGAACAGCTCCGGCGACAGGAGTCTCCACCTCCCAGATCCAAAATCAGCAGATCTTGGCTCCACTCCTCCAGGCCACCATGGCCAGCAAGGGGAAGAGCAGCAAATCGCTTCACCGCACCAGATTGGTTCTCCCCCTCGCCACCACGGCCGGACAAGAGAGCTTCACCGACGCCGCGAGATCGAGGACGAGCAGATCCAGAAGCCACCAAGTTATTGGGGAAGGCGGCGCTACCGACGCTCCCGCTTCTCTCCTGCCACCGGAGCAGAAGGACGAGCAGCAGCAGCCCTAGAAGCTTCATGGATCCGGTGGCCGGGATCCAGAGCTCCGCCTCCATCTACGGGCAAAGCGCCCAAAACGCCGGCAGAGGCCGGAACACCCAAAGAACCTACAGATCTAAGACCTAGACTACTCCGGCGCCAACCTAAACCAACTCCGACCAGCTATTCTGGCGGAGCGGCCGTCGGTGGCCCGGCCAACAGCGGCGGACTCTCAAGAGTACTGTAGAGGGAGGAGAGCGGTTCGGGGGGAGAATGGCTCCTCTTAGTGAAAGATCAGCTGCTTGCTGGATCATGGTTCACTTGCACAATACATAAGTACTATCTCCATCCTAAGGTTTAAGTATATTTTTTTCATAAAGTCAAACTATATTAAGTTTGATTAAGTTTTTATAAAAAATTATTAACATGTTAAATACAAAATTAATATTATTAGATAGATAATGAAATATATTTTTACGTGCTATCTACAAAATATCATATTTATGATAGATTATTTTAAAATTTTGGTCAAACTTAACTTGCTTTGACTTTTCAAAAAAATATAAACCTTAAACTTTGGGATGGAGATAGTACTTTTTAATTCCACAAGGGTAGACCAAAAACTCACTTTGTAGCTCGGGCTACACATAGGATGTTTTACAAACAAAATCGAAATCAGTATTTCTAAGTTTTAAAAAATTGTGGAAAAAAAATCTGGCTGTAGGTATTTATGTATTCCACAATCGTGCAAAGTTTCAATCCAAAACTCATTGTAATTCTAGGCTACACAAAAATAACAAATTCTGACAGTTTTGGGGATTTTGAAAATATGTATTGTTCACTATTTCCAGCTCTCTATTTTTGTTATTTTTGTATAGACTAAATCACAATGTAGTTTGTGCTGAAATTTTACACACTTGTGATATATATCACCAACTACATGCAGATTTATTTTCAAATTTCTTCAAAACTTTTAAATATGATTTTCAAATTTTCCAAAAAAAAAACAAGCTACATTTAGCTCGTCCTATAAAATGCTACACTCTAGGGTAGACCAATTATTTAGCCATCTTGTTGTTGGATGCAAAAGTTAATTAAGACAATCGGATAATCCTCCTTTTCTCCCTCCTATACTCTCCTCTTTTTCTATTGAGAGAATTAAGCAGCTCATCTGCCTTTTATCATAAGGGTATTCAGCGAGCCAGCCTATTTTGGACACATAAAAATATTTGTTTTGCTTCATTTAGATTGCGGTCTCATGGATATTAATTTACTCTCATTTACATTAATGACATTTGCGTGGGATAGCCTAGCCAAAGTTTTTTATTTTAAACCAAATTCATCAACATGCCATAAAAAATAAAAATATTGGTTCCAAATTCAGCTAATTTAGTCAATCACCAAGTGCATATGAGTACAAACTAGGCAAGTTGCAAAAGGGGCACAAACAAAATAGGATAGATGTGGACGATCAAGGGTCATGTTCACGGATGATGGCTCGTTTCTTCTCGAACCATGCCCTTTACTCCGGATCTATGAGGCGAAAATCCGTCTAACCACCATAGTCGCTGATGGTGTGGCCCCCACAAATCCTTCCATAGCTTGGAGTCACCAACTAGTTTAAGTCATAGTTACCTAGACTGCAATGCCATGTTCATAAGACGCAAGTTAGGTATGCCAAGCCCATCCTACTCATTAGGCATGCACACCTTACCCCATGCCACTACACAATAGCCTCCCTTCACATCCCTAATACACAAATGATCTTCTCAATCTCAACTAAGGTATTGATCAGGACATCATGACAAATATGGAGATTGCAGAGAGTCTCGTGCAGACGAGCTGGAGGCGGTCTCCTTGGTAGAGCAGCAAGGCTTTCCAACATGGTAACTTGTTTGCCACACTGACCACCCGGTTACGCAACTGGGCAACAACCAACTTCCTCGGATCGAGGGGCCGTCCATGGTACCTCAAAGGGAAGGCCACCATAGGATACCACACCACAAGTACTTCATTTGTCTTTGTGCAGCAGATCAGATCTGTCAGGCATTCGTCAAGGTGCGGAGGCCTAACGATACACCAAAGTCATCGAGATTATCGCGGATAAGATCCTGAAATCCATCACTGTGGGATGCATGAAAGTCACCGCATCGTCCGTGTAAATGGAGGTGCGGTGGTGCAACCACAATACTACTAGGCGAGTAAGCAGCCCCTCGCTCGTGGTCTTCTTTTTATCGAAACGGGGCAAATAGTTCGTGAGCTTGTCAAGTGTGATCGTGCGTGCGTGCGAGAAGGTCCTCGAACTGTCGAGGGTTATTGAGCTTGGCGTGTCTATTCAACTTGAGGTTCCGCGTTCTTCATCGAATTGCTCGCCGGATTGACGTTCCCCATCTTTAGGTTCTTCTCAATCATCAAATGCAGGACCTTCCTGATTAAAATGAACAATTGCGGGGAGAAGGGGTCCCCTTGTCAAAGTCCAATCCTATTGATCACCCGAAAACCCAAGGAGCCATTCAGCAGTATGCGCGCCGACCCGTCGAGAGGAGCGCATATATGCATGCAAGTAGCCTTTCTCCAAAGCCAATCTTCCTCGAGACCACGATGAGAAAAGCCCAATCCACCGTGTTGAACTCGATTGAACATGCTGAAAAGCACGCGGAGATGTGCCATCTATTCCTTCGTTCATGAAACTCGCAGGCGCGCCGTTCATCGCTGTGCGCTCAACGAGAGATATCATGACGCACTAGTGTTGCGGCGAGACACAGGATCTCACCATGATGACCTGAGCTCGCAGCAGCAGCAGCAGCAGCAGATCAGTATTCAGTAGTGGCACATCTACTCGTAATGAAGGGCTGATCTGGTCGGTGGGAGGCGGCAAAGGCACAGCAAGTTCTCGCACTCGCACATCCCGCGCTGCGCGCATCAGATCTCGGCTGCGCGACCTATTTTAGTGTCCGCGCGTGTCCGTTTGCGTCGCGCAGCGGATGCTGAAATGACCGTTTTCGTCTGCGTGTCCGTTTGCGTCTGGGGTTGGCTCCAGCGACTCGACGTATTTTTTTTTTCTCTTTTTCATTTCAACATACTTCCAAATATTACAAATTGGAAGATTATTTTACACAAACTAATACATAGTTTAGAACATGGTTTACACAAACTAATACATAGTTTGCACCATGGTGGACACAAATATAAATATTTTAAAAATAGAAACCAGTTGTGTTGATTTCCATATGTTCGCTGCCAAGAAAGAACATTCGAGGGCACACTCGCGTCACCCAAACCGGAAAATCCAGCGGGAGGATTGACGATGCCCTTGTTGGTTCTACCGATGGCGAACGGACGTAAACCTTCCACTATCGGCTTCGTCCGGCCCGTAGCCGGATTCGCCGCGAAGAAAGAACACTCTACGTTCTAACTATCGGAGTCCGACTCGGATTCGCCGGTGCAGTAGTGCTCGCGGCAGCCGTGTCGTCGAAGACCTTGACGACCATCTCACCGTCTCCCTCGTAGAGGAAGGTGAGCCGGTAGCCGGGCTCGAGCGCCGAGTCACGGGCGAACTTGCCCCACCCGGTGTGCAAGTACATCTTGCCCTCGCCCGTCGAACAGGACCTCCACGGCCCAGCCGGCGAAGCTGCGGCCGGCCTCCCGTAGCCGCAAATGCGTCGGCTCGACGCCGTCGACGAACTCGGCGAACTTGTCCGGGAGACGCTTGATGCCGAGCGGGTCGTCGTCGATGCGGAGGAGGAACTCGAGCGGCGTCCCTCCACGTCGGAGGAAGACGAAGAGGGCGCGAGCGACGGCGAGCGTGGGGCCGTAGCCGCTCCACCACGGCGGCCCCCGCCCCGTCCCCGGGGCCGTCCAGGGCCGCGGCCTCGACCGCCTCGCCGGCCACCCGGACCCGCCATGGTCTTCCTCGCGGGGCCGGGCTGCGTCGCAGAACACCTAGGCGGCGGAACGCCGGAGCTTTGTGGCGGCTAGGGTTTCTATGGAGGAGTGGATGAGGTAGAAGAAGGCGCGGCCCCTTTATATAGGCGGGAGGCATGCGGTGGCCGCGGACGCGTGGCGACGCCATTAACGTGGTTGGCGGAGGTGGGCTGCGGCCGCTCGGCAGCCGAGGCATCGCCATTAACGTGGCGCGACCGCCGAGCGACGCAGCCGGCGCCGGCCGCAGCGCGTTTGAGAAGACGCATCGACGCAGTGGTCGCCGCCGGGCGGGCCCGGACGAAACGTCCGCCGGATACGAGCGGACACTTTCGGCGTCCGCGCAGTGTCCGCGGAGACGCATCCGAGGCGCATATTTGGGCCAGGTTTGCGTCTCCGCGGACGGCCCGGTCACTTTGCGTCGCCCCGCTGGAGAGGGTGCCAGACGCATTTCCGGTCACGGCGAACGAAAACGACCATTTACGTCGCCCCGCTGGAGATGAGATTTACTCCGCCCGTCAGAGAAACATGCATCGACGATCTCTGTCTACCTCTCCAGGATTCAGGGTAGCAGTGAAGGAGACTTGACAAGGCCAAGCCAGGTACCAGTCAAAGTGGTATGAACTCTTTGACGTACGTACATGTCTACTGGTACGTGCGTACAATGCCAGGTACTGGGGTCTGCAAGGAGCACAGGCAAATTATATATGCCTAATTATACCCGTCCAGAGATATACGGCCATCTGCTACAGGTCGTGCAGGCACAGTAGAACTTCAGTGCGATGCAGCATAACCAGAGCAGGCGAGGATGAATAACTGGCATGGGCTCCAGGGATCGATGGATGGATCATACTGGATCTAAGAGCATCTCCAGTCGCGTCCCCCAAACCGTCCTTTAAAGGGATTTGGGGCGCGCCGGACAAAAAAACGTTCCCAGCCGCGCGCTCCAAAGCCCTTTTTTGTCCGGCGCGCCCCGATACGGTGTCCGGCGCCCCGAGCCCGTCCCCGTCCCACGGGGGACGCTCCGGGGACGCCGGACACAACGAAAGCGAGGCCAACCGACGCGGGCCCTACGCGTCGGCCGGCACGGAAGGCTAAAACCCCGTCGCCTACCTTTGGTCAAGCGACGTTAATGGCGTCCCTGTTTTCCCAGGCGACGCAGGGACGCGTCTCGTCGTGCATGGCCGCGTGGCCGTCCGCGCCGGAGTTATTGCGTGCAACCACCCGCCGCCGCCGCCGTTTTAAGACGCCCTCCGGTTATCGCCGCTCATAATCCTTCTCGTCGCCGCCGCCTCCCCTTCCCGCATCCTCTCCTCGCCGCTCAAAAAATGTCGAGCTCGTCCCGCAAGATCGCCGCGGCGAACGGCTTCGGCCGCGGCAGCCTCACCGTGGCGGAGGCGTGGGCGCCGTACCACGCCCGGTATCCGGGCCCCGCCGGACGTGCGGGCGCCAAGCGGCCGGCGGGCCGGAAGATGGCCGTGAACGGCATTGGCATCCCGCCGCCGCCGAAGCCGGACACGCAAGCAATGGCGGGACGCCATCAAGGCCCGTCGGGCTCAACTCACCGCCGAGGAGCGGGCGGATCCGACATGGGCGGCCAAGGACAACGACGACTGGTGGACGACGTACTTCAAGGCCAAGTACGACGTCGAGATGCACAGCACCGACGGGCTCATCGGCGGGCCCAACAGCTCGGAACAGGGAAGGCCGCGCCTCGTTGCGGGGCGTTCCGGGCGCACCCTCGAGAACGTCATCCGCGGCCTCCGCAACGGCGCTCCGCGGCCGGGAGATGCCGTCGCCGCCGCCGCCGTCTCCTCAATGGCGGCCGAGGAGGACGACGTACTCGTCCTCCTCGCACTCTTCTTCCTCGGGGCCGGCGCGATCGACGCCGCGTCGTCGTCGTACCGGTCGGCGCCGTATACCGTTCCCAAACGGGAGGTCAAGGAGGAGCCGGCGACGCCCGTCAACACGAGGCGGGGCGGTAGCGGCAGCGGGTGGCAGCAAGGGAGGCGCGGCGGCGCCCTCCTCATCCCGAAGCCGGGGGGGAAGGGGGAGCCGGAGGAAGCGTCGCAGCGGCGCCGGCCGGCGGAGTACGAGCGGCAGCAGCGGCTCATCGCCGGCAGCCGACGACCCCGAGGACCGCCTGTGGCTGCGGGTGGCGTTCCCGGCGTCCATGGACGACAAGGACGCTCGGAGGGCAACCCGGACGCGGCGATCGCCATGTCCATCCGCGACTCCGGCAAGCCGCGGTGGACCTCACCGACGACGGCGAGGCAGGACCAAGCGGCTTGGTGAAGGACGAGCCCGTGGACGAGCCCGTCGACGAGCGCGTCAAGCGAGGAGGTCGTCACCGACGAGATGTACAACTTCCGAAGCAGTACTACGACGCCTCCGGCCGCCGCAAGTGGTTCTAGATTAGGTTTAGTTTTAAAGTTAGTCAAATTTCGTTCGAATCTATGTAAGTTTGGACGAATCTAATCGAATCTAGTCAAGTTTAAAATTTGCGAAATTTTGTTTGGGGGACGCGACTGGGGAGCGACGTCCCCCAAACGCGGCACGAACGAAACACGTCCCCCAAACGCTCAATCCGGCGCGGTTTGGGGGGCGGTTTGGGGGACGCGGCTGGAGATGCTCTAACAAGTGCTGGTGTAGTGTATTATACTCTTCAGATGAAGTTCAGACTGCTTGACCTGACCACATGGCCGTGATCTGCAGTAATTAGCCAGTCAGATATGCAGCACTGCATCTCATCCCAATCCTCTAAATATTTAAGGGAAAGACTAATAATTCCTGTTGCTCCAGGTCTCTTCCTGCACTCCCTCAGAGTGACAACAGCAACGAGAAAAAAAAGGCAGTTGTTGTTAGTGCCACTAGCGACTGTTAACACGTAGGCGTTTACCATAAGAACAAGGTCCTATTATCCTATCCATCTATCCGGGGTTCCTATATCCTTGTCTGCCCAATGATTCACACAGAGGGTGGTCCGACGAGCGGCGCGCGAGACATGCTGCCGAGTGTTGGATTCAGTTGCCTCAACAAGAGACACCATAACATGCCATGCTACACACCATGATCCCTCGGCAAGATCCAAGAGCTAGGGGGGTGAAATCTTGCGGTGATATACTTTTGTTGGGCCTACGTGTTACCCAGTAGTAGCATGAACATGGATGAGACGACATAAGGTTGAAACAAACATGAAAAACAAGTACTCCTACGAACATAGGCGACGGTACAGACAAGACAGCAAATTATAGAATACCCTAAAAACGGTATTATATGATGCTACTTGGAATCAGTGCGATGTGTGGTTGACAGAATCAGGGTGTCGACGAAAATGACACTGCAACATATGCAGCAGGGCAAGATCACCTGAAGAGAACTAGTATAACAAGAATGTCTACTAGTTCTACATACTCCTGACAGGAGAGCCTAGAACACTAGCTAGAGAAATAATTTGGCAAGGGATGTATACGGACAAGTATCAGCAGCTAGCAAAGGACCAAGAATGAAGCTAGCATCCAACACTGAAGATAAGCGTCAGTTTCCTGTAAAAACCAGACCACGAGCCCGAAAACTTTGCGGCAGGCCTCTGAAGATGTTGCCAACTTCCTCTTATATCCTACCTGACAAAACAGACCATACGGCTGCTAATCATCTCAGGGCGGCGACAAATTCTGCCTGGCAATGCCAAAAGGAGAAGCGAACACGAGAGATGTGCGACAAGAAAGCTTTAAACCAAGGGCGACAAATCTCTGCGCCGGAAAGAGGGGGAAAAGATGTCCGCGCCACAGAAAGATGAAATTTCAGAGCTGAATTCGTACATGGTACAATGCAGAGAAAGAGGGGGAGAAAGAGATGTTTGAACTGATGGTAATAAAGCAGGGAGAAGCAAGCAAAAAAACATTTCTATACCATTTCATCAAGATTCAAAGCGGAGAAGAAGAAAAGAAGCAATCTTTTACAGTTTTACACACGGGACTGGTCTCCAATCTCTGTTAATCCTACGTACTGCCGGAGTGGCTAGCAGCCTGCCGCCTCCGGAATGTTAAACGAGAGCCAAAAAAAGATGAGAGGATGGTGATTTTTAGGTACGGGTGGATCAACGCGTGGTTAACTGGCGTGCAGGGGAGCACGGCGCGGCTAGACCTTGTAGATGATGAGGAAGCAGGGGAGAACGGCGCGGCTGTCGAGGACGACGAGCTCGCCGTCGCCCATGTCCACGGAGTCGTAGTCCGAGGAGCGGTGGTGCCGGCCGTGCTGGTCCTGGCCGTGCGCCGTGCGGACGCGCCCGGCGATGACCCGGCACACCAGCATGGCCCTCCGGCCCGCGCCGGGCGACGGCGAAAACGACGCGGCGGCTCTGGCGTGGGCGGCGCCGCTGCAGGCGAAGGTGCGCACCGCGGAGCTGCAGGGGCCGAGCTGGCAGGTGGCGACGCCGGCGCCGAAGACGGCGCCAGCGGCCGGGCGGCACTGGAAGCGCATCATCTCGTTGCCGTCGGCGCCGCACCGCGCGGCGGCGCCGTGCGCGCGGGCGGCCGCCCTGGCGTCCTCGAACCGCGCCACCGCCCTGGCCGCGCTGTGCACCCGGAACATCGCCTCCACCTCCGGCGGCGCGGCCGCGGCGGACGCGGGGCCCCACCCGGAGGAGAAGATGAGCTCCACCACCTGCCGCGACGAGTGGCCCTCCGGCAGCTCCGCCATCGTCAGGAACGCCGAGGGAGCCGGGGCGGCCGGCGAGGGGGACGGCATGAACGCCTGCTTCGGCTTCTTCCTGGCCCGCGGCCTCGCGTCCTGCTGCCGCTCCCGCTCGTGCCCGCCCCTCCGCCTCTCCCGCCGCGGCGGCTTCTCGTGCTTCGAGGCGTGCTGCCGCGTGGGAGGCGCCACCGAGTCCCTCACGTCCTCCGCGGCAGCGCACGAGACGGGGAAGGTCTGCGTCATCTTCTTGCTCGGGGTCGGGGACGGCGCGACGACGGCGTCGGCCACGCCGTAGGATCTGCAGCTCAGGGACCGCACCCACGCCGTCGCCATTGTGACGGCCAAGAGCAGAGAGACGGCGGCGCGTTGTTGCTCGGGGATTGCGCTGGGTGGTGGTGGTGGATGGACGGGTGGTGACTGGTGTGGTGGTGGTGGCCGCGCGGCTGGCTGTGCTTGGCTCCGGGCGTTATTATGGCGGGCCGATTTATTCATTCGCCACCGTGGGGCGCTGTGTCAGTGACATCACACCTGCCTCCCACCTCCATCCTCCCACTCTACCCATACCTATCCATACTCGCCGACATGTGGCCCCCACCAGAACACAGGGACCCTGCGTCAGCGAGAGGTCAAAACGTTTGGCGGCTCCAGACGATCAGCAGACAATGGCTGTTGTACTACCGTACTTTTTTTCCTTTTGAAATCGACGTACTTGTAAAAATAATTTAAAACAAGGTACTGCACTTTGCAATAGTCTTTTGAGCTGTGCTCCTCTGCGTTCGATTTGCTTTGTTTTCGATTTCGTAATTTTGAATTCTATTTTGACTGGATTTGTGGCCACGGGTGTCCGGGCCCACTAGCTAGAGTGGAGATCGATGAACTCAAAAGGGTGGGAGTGATCATTTGCAATTGGATTTTCTGCCCCCTTTTTCTTCACTTCTTTTGCTGGAGCCGTGGCCGGTGGTGCGTGCCGCTTGCTTCTTCTTTTCTTGTAATTGGCCATGGAGTGGAGTCCAGTTCTTTCGTGGAGCTCCGGGTGGCACGCGCTTGTCTGGTTTGGTTCGTGGCTCTCGTATTTGGGTATCTACGAAAGAAGCTTCCCTTTTGGCTATTTTTTTGTTGACTGGCTTCCCTCCGTTTCGTAGGCCATCTTCAAGGTGGCCACCAATTTCGTGCTCTTGTTTTTAATGGGTGGTCACCCATTTTCTAGGGACGCGTTTGGTAGTTTTGGTTGATTTCTTGCACCACTGCGTTCACCTGACGTATAGTTTTTTTTTATCATGTGGAGATTTAGGTTTTGGGCGTTTGGTAGGTCGGTTTTAAAGCCAAGTAGCAGCCCAGACCGACGCCGTTGTTGTTTGGTTGCAATCCAAAATCCGCATCTTGTTACCTCTTCCCTTTAGTGGTGAGGTTACTAGTTATCAATACCGCACAAACAAGCACACAATGCAATATCAGACTTAAAAGATCATAGACGCCACGAAATAGGTTCAGGCAGAATAGTTAAAAAATGACTATAGTTCACGAGACGACACGACACTTGTCCGAACACCATAGTTCAGACACGGCACCATTAGACAGTAGAGATGACATAGTAGCCGCGAGACAATACCACTCGTGGTTCAGACATCTTCTTCGAAGACGACACACCTAGTGGCATCGCCATGGTCCGGGCACCTGCTCATCATCTTAGTGTAGGTGTGGTCGAAGATAGCTAAATTGTACTCAAGAGTTGACACCTGGTCGATGAATACGTCCTTACATTCTCTCATTGTAGTCATCCTCCAGCTGCAGCCAGTGTTGGTACGGATGATGTTTGAAGGGATGGGTCCGAACCACTTGACGAACTTGTCAGGGATTAGGAGCTGGCCGAAGTTGGGCTTGAAGATGATCCGGAGAAAGTGGTCCGGCCCTACCTCATCGTGGAAGTCGCCGATGTTAGCCTTCCTTCCTTGACGCTTCTTCAACGGTCCCTCGCCGGGAACCTCAGCAGGTGCCCCAAGCATGATCTTCTCAGTCTGCACCAAGAACACATGCCATTAGAGGTGTGGTTGCTCACAAGTATAGATGAAAACGGACATGAAAAAGATTAGTGAGGCCTCATACATTGGCTCACACGGCAGCTCAAGGGATTGTCCCCAAACTAAGTCTAGTGTGCAAGTAATGTGACACAGACGACTAAGTTTGAGGGCAGCACCTTACCTTCCATTGTGCCATTGTTGAATCACTTGCCAATGCAGAATTAAAAAAGCACAAACGGCCTCATACATTGGGTCAGAAGGCAGGCAAAGGGAGTGGCCACAAACTAAGTGTATTGTGCAACGATTGTGGCACAAACAACTAAGTTTGAGGGCACCGCCTTGCTTTCCATGGTGCCATATTTGAATCATTGGCCAACACAGAAGAAAACCAAAAGAGGCCTCATACATTTGGTCACACGGTAGGAAAAGGGACTAACCCCAAACTAAGTCTAGTGTGCAAGGAAAGTGATACACACAACTAAGTTTGAAGACATCACCTTACCTTCCATTGTGCCATTGTTGAATTATTGGCCAACGCAGAAGACAAACCAAAAAGAGGCCTCATATATTGGGTCATACGACAGGCAGAGGGACTGTCCACAAATTAAGTCTAGTGTGCAAGGAATATAGCACACGCGACTAAGTATGAGGGCATCACCTTACCTTCCGTTGTGTCATTGTTGAATCATTGGCCAATGCAGAATTGAAGAAGCAGAAACATGCAAAGCAAGGTAACATAGGCCTTGTAATATGAGGACATGTGGAGGAGATGTTTGATCATAACCAATTGCATGGTCATGTTCAGTCATGCCATAGGTTCTATTAAAATTCTACCTAGCTCAACCATTAGCAGAATCTCCTACACTACATCTCCATCACATTCATCACTTATCACAATTAACCCTAATCCTCTTGAGGTTATCCTCTTTTGCAAAATTCACTTGGGCAGATCGTATATGTCATACTCTAGCTTTCTCTTTCAACCACCAATTCCTTTCTTTCCGCCTCCAATTCCTGTTTCTTAGACCTCATAACTTGTGCTTGAGTTCTCTGCACATTCTTGAGCAGAGCAACCTCGTTATTCAACTCGCCTATCTCGTCTTGCGCTTGGGTATGAAAAAACTAGCGCGACTCAGCTTAATCTTTGGTACAACAATCACAACATGCAAAGCCTCAGCACGAAAAACCCTTCCCCTCTTTGCATGTACAGTAAAATCAGACAGTTTGACCAATCTCAGTCCGATCTAGAAAGGATCTACCGCGATTGAAGATTACGCTAACAGATCTAATCAAATCGCAACTATGAACACCAAGCAATCGACACGAACAACAAGCAATCGCGACGAACACGAGGCAATCATCTATCCGAACCCAATCCTCATGGAAACCTAGCAGATCCTGCATGTCGTCGAAAATGGTCAAGCATGGCCTGTTGTCGCACAACAGCGACAAAGATGAGAGGAAGAGGATCTTACCGCCATTGTTCATGTCGAGGATGAGGTCGAGGTTGCGCCCGACCTCGAGATGCAGGTGAAGAGCGCGGTGCAGGTTCCGGCCGAGGTCGCGGTGCACCCCGCTATCATCTCCTCCTCTGGTCCCGCTGCGCCCCCTTGCGGTGGATTTGTTGGTGGTAGGGGAACCGCCTTGGTGATGTGACAGTTTGGGGCGATGAGAGTGAATAGGCGAGTAAGACGAAGGAGAGGGGGCGGTGAGGCTAGTAATGTCGCGTGTTCCTGAAGGGACGCGGCGTTTCCATCTCCCTTTCCCACGCGTGCGACCTTCTCACGACAACAGGCCAGGCTCCACATAAACTGCCATTTTGGGCGTTCCTCCAGGGCATTTCCCGGAGGTGCTTTAAACCCGATTCGTGCAACAACGCGAACGACTTCAGGCAACCAAACGGCCCGATTTGCCTCTCAGTACATGCTAAAAGTTCAGAGATGGTAAACCTAGAAGAGGGGTGAATAGGTTTCTACATATTTTAATTCTTTCTTTGCAATATTAGGCTTTGCGGAATATAAAGGTGAGCCTAATGCACTAGGTGAAACAACCTATATGAGGATACAAGTAACTCGAGCACGAAGGCTCTCACGAGCGATTATATCACAAGTAAGGAGTTCGGTTAGAGATAACCGATAGCACGCGAAGACGAGGGTTTCTTCCCGTGTTCCCTTCCTTTGCAAGAAGGTACGTCACGTTTGGAGGGGTGGAGGTCCCACGAAGGATTCCCCACGCCAAGAAGGCTCACCATATTCTCCGGAGCCTATCCCACGAAGGAATAGCTCACTCACTTGTGGTAGACTTTGAGGTAGCCTCCAAACCTTCACAATCTTGTCAGGAGAAAATCCACAGTCCGGATGCTTCCGGACCACTCTTGCCCACCTAGGGTTTCCAAGGAACTCTAGAGAGCAAGCTTCTTGATGAATACAAGGGGGAATGAGATTTGGCTTGGTAGAACAGTAGATCGGGACCTCCTCTATCTTTTCCCTGGAGGGATTTGAGTTTGGGTGAAGGAGGAGGTAGATCTGAGGCTTTTGGTGTTTCTAACAATGGAGTATGAGAGAGAGAGCTCAAGAACAACTTCTAGTATGTTGCCTAACTCTTCAGAGGTAGAAGAAGGGGTATATATAGTGTCTCTTGAAATATGGCCGTTCGTGACTTGCCACCTCAGCAGCTTCCTCGAGAAACCCGGTCAACCGGGCCTAGGGCCGGTCAGACTGGGCCAGGGACAAGGCCAGCCGGTCCAAACCGGAGCTGGGGCCGGGGCCTGACTGGGCGGGCTCTATGACATACATAACATCCCCCGGCTGGCTCCAGCGTGGGGGTCGGTTGGCATCGGGGCGCCCGGCCCAGCACCCGGTCCGACCGGGCGTATGACCGGACCAAGACGGTCCTGGCCGGGCTTGGGACCGTGCCCAGACTGAGGGAGCTCCGCTGCTTACTGGACACGACCCGGTTGGCACCGGTCCTGGGGTCGGTCGGCGCCGGGCTGGTCGGTGCCAGAGCCGGTCTGACCGGGCCTCTGGCCGACCAGGTGCTGAAGAGACCCTTGTCGATTTTCATCGAAGTGGGGGGGGGGGTCTCCTATTGCCTTCTTGTTCCATTGATACACCATTTTACCTCTTTGGCTAATACCTGGGAATAACCTCATAGACATGTATTAGACCAAATACTCTAGCACGGTGTCATTGTTACCAAAATAATGGATAAGGGTAAAATACCCTTACAATCTCCCCCTTTTTGGTATACGATGATAAACCGAGCTAGAGTCACATATGGATATTATGATAAGCTTTAAACCTTGATTCCATTTAAGATATTAAGATAGCTCCCCCATAATGTGTGCACTTGGAGAATTTGCGTTTAAATGCAAAGTGCACCATTTGTGGAATATGAGAAGCTCCCCCAATATCTTTAGGAAACAAGCATGGTATGGACATGTGCATATCAAGATATATAAGCATAACACATAATCATCCTAACATAGAGATTAAGCATACAAGTACTTGTCCATACACGGATTATTTAAAGTAGCAAATGGTTCTTGGAATGAAAAAGCAAACAAATAAGCACAAGCCAAATAAGAAGCAAATAAAGTATCGAGCATGGCTTGTGCAACCAAGGGACCCTGTGATCCTAGACTCTACTCTCTTCTCCCCATTTGGCATTGGAACACCAAAAAGGCGAAGAAAAGGGTAGGGGTGCTAGCGCTCCCATCAATAAAACTCGGTCCCTGGGGGTGGAGATCCACCATCACCACCATCATCATCATCATCCTCTTCTTCATCATCATCTTCCTCATCGTACTGTTCATTGTCTTCATCATCATCTTCTCTATAGCCAGCACTATCAGGGTCCTAAGCAGATCAAGGAGGAAGAACACCATGAGCATACATGGAGAGATCAAAGTTCAGGAGAATCTCATCATCAATGGGAGGCATCTGCCAAGCAGGTGCAAACACATGCTCCATCTCAGGTCCAGGAGGAGGACCAAGGGTGTTTCTGGTAGCCATGAAGTCATTTTGGCGCCTCCTAGTCTCCTGGTTCAGAGCAAGACTTTGATGAGTAACATCATTGGTATTCTTGCACACCTGCCACAAACTGATCAAGAAGCGTGAGGCACCACGCTTGTGGCGCCTAGAGTAGCTGGAGCTAGCAGGGTCATGCCTTTCCTTGGACCGGCGCTCAGAAGACATCATGGCTGGGATTTCCGGTCTATTGTCTTGTGAAGGAAACTTGAATGGTTCCATCTTTATCCATTGATCCTTCGTATTGTTGGGAGAAGGCACCACCTTATTGATGAGCTGCTGAATATACTGAGCATAGTTTGGAGTCATCCGATCCCGAATAGAACGCCTCAGTTCACTGTAGAGGAGATCACAGCCATCAATAGTCCTAACGTTCTCAGGACGACAATAGTACATCAAGTTCAGATGACAGGCACGACATTCACTTGAGTCTCCTGACTTGCTGATGAGATTCTCACGAAATAGCTTGGCAAGCACAAGATAGGAGTAATACATTGCAGAGATGGTAGGAGGACTAGTTGTGGGTTCCGAAGGATAGCAGAAGGAAATGTCCCCATGAGTGAACTTGTCCTGAGAGTGGATCTTAATCCCCTGAGCACGGCCACCACCAAATCCCATGGCTTCACAGAAGTCAGGATAGTTGCAAGTGTATTTCTCTTTGCCAGTCATCCAAGTCATATGACGAGCGACATCATCATGAAAGAACACAGTGCAATAGAACTGTCGCACAAGGATAGGACAATAGTACCCAGCTCCCTTTTCATCATCGGGCTTCAAGCACACAAGATCATACAGCCCCATATTCTTCAAGGTGTCAACCACAAAGCGGTACTTGGTGGCTTGATGCATATTAATGTGGTGACCCTGCATACCACTGCATGTTGTAGTATGCCAGTCGTTGATATAACATTCACGAAGTACCATTCCGCAAATATTACATCCCTCAGAGTAGTACAACAGAACATAGCAGGGTCCATAACTCATTCACATATTATTACAATTATCATACACATATCGTCTTGGAGCTCCTCTTGGGTCCAAAGAGGAATACTCCCGGGTTCGAGGTGAACCCAACTTAACTTACAGTACCAGAGTTTCATTATACTAAACATTTATTTCCTCGAGCAGCTAAATACTAAGAGTTCGGGCTGCTCGGTTACTACTACTACTCAACAGATATCTCTAGGCTTGTTCTTCTCCGGAAGCCTCCCCGGATCCGTAGACTATGAGATAGTCTACGCCTTCAACACCTCCTGAGAGGTCAGGTTCTTCATAGCCGATGATCTCGGCTCCTTCATTGTTGTCGTAGTCCTCCTCCAGACGATTCAGACAATCTAAGCATGGGGTTTAAGAGTGGTATGAGTACGAGCGTACTCAAAAAGTTCATTATAGATAAGAGGTGTTTAATGCACTAGCTACGATATTAGACCAGAAAGTCTAATACCAATGCAAGTTTTGATAATCATTTCTTCAAGAGGTTGCTTTTATTTCAAAGAGCTATGTCCGTCAGCCTTCACCGGTTTACTAGAACTTCATGGAGCTCCTTTCCGGCCGCGTTCGCAGTTCCATATCCCGGAACAGGGAGTGACAGGTCACGGTTCATTACACTCTGCAGAGGTGTGTTGCTTTACCCATAAGAGATCTTAACCTTGGTGCCAACCGGGCGCGCAACCCGTCCACACTTCCTATGGTGTGAGGCCCGGTATAAGGTCTAGCCAATCATGTTCCTCCGCTACCTCGCACACCCACCCTTTTATAAGAATGTCTTCCCCTATATCTATGGTGAGACCGACCCAGGCATTTGTTCTCCCCTATACCAATTAAGGTAGACCGTTCCGAACAATTTTTATATGCCCTGCCCTATCAACCATAGATAGACCGTTCCGGACACCTTACAATCCATCATAGACCGCATTACCGTGGGGACTTAGAATGGGATCCCCACCCCACCGCTTGCCCAACTCTGGGTCAAGTGTCTACGGTAAGCGCATCCGTTGATGTACGAGAGGTGGAAACACTTTTGACTACTCCGTCCCACTCCGGATCTTATGGTTAACACGGGTATTACGGCACAAGAATCACTCGGCGACATTTGTTGTTTAATCCTAGATGGATATAAACCCGTGCAATGGAACCTCCACCATATCAACACAATCCATGGTTCCATTGCCCACCACATAGTCATATTCATAGTTATGAAAGTAGTGGTTTTGGTTTTTATGCAATAGTGATAACCATAATACTTTGCAAGTAATTTGATAGAAATACTCAAATGACATGAGCAAGTGATGAACTTGCCTGAACACTGCAAAGTTTTGCAGTTGGATGGTGTGGACTGACCCTTGTCCTCTAGTTCTGAAAAATAGTATCATTGTCCGATAAGGGCAATGGTTAAAGAAGCAATAATGCATGATTCCAGTTTTAGGGTTTTTTCCCCCCTTCTGATGTCATTGTTATTTTATGAGAGGTTGAATACTAAGAACATCTTAGAGATACTTGATTCAGGGTAAATATAACCTTGAAATGTTGTCAAGGTGTTTTGAAGTCCAAAGGCATTAATGGACTTATTTTTATTATTGAAAATTATATGTGTGATTTAAATGATTATTTAAATCCTCAAATTAAGACTCATTCTTAATTGTCTTCAAAAATTCTCTTTGATATTTTATTTAGATAGAGAATTTTATGCTGATCTGTTTTCATATTTTTAATTATTTTTTAGAGCTATTAATAATTTTCTATGATTATTCAAAGTTTCAGCATTTTTATTTGTTTGTGAAAAGACAAAAACACCCCTGGGCCCACCTGTCGGTGCAACCCAGCGGGTTAGGTCGAACCGACCGGCCCGGTCCGGCTCGACCAGCCCCACTCCTCTTTCTTCTCCTCACGTGCGATCGAACCCTAATCCTAACCTGCTCTGGCGACTCGCGTCGCCTCCGCCGTCGCCGCTCGATTCCGGCGAGATTCGCCGGACTTGGCCCCCGCCATGGCGCGCAATCAACGCGCCACACGACGGCGGTCAATCCTATCCGCGTCGATCTGACGCGGGCGACCTGCTGCTCTCGGTCTCGTCCCCGTGCGGTGCTAGGGTTACGGGATCCGCTCGATCCCGCCGTTCCTCGGCGCTCCCGGTGCTTGAACTCCGCCACTGGATTCGCCGCCGTGGTGCGGGTGATGCCGTGGTGCCGCCATGGCACCGGCTTGGCTTGGCGCCGCCGCGCTCCGGCGTGTGCCGCCGTGGCCGCCATGGCCGTGCCTATCCGCTCGACTACGGTAAGTGCGCCACTCTTTCTTCTCCTTTGTGTTCTATTTCTTCTCCTCCTAGCTTGAGATGCGGCTACTCCCCTTCATGGAGAGACCATCTCGTGCTTGCTTGCTCTTGCTCTACTAGCTGCTGTTGCCGTGCTTGCTGTTGCGATGCTTGCTCGTTGTCGTGCGCATGCTTGCTAGGCTTCTGTCGCTATCTCGGATGCTAGCTACTTCGTTGCTCTCTTGCTAAGCATCTGCTGCTCGTTGTGCTCGTTACCATGGCCACGACCTACTGTATTCACACTTGTGCTTGTGCTTGTGCTTCTCTGTGCCTCTGTTCTTGATGCTATTCTTGTCAATTTCTCAAGTGTATTCGTATGAATTGCCCTGACTTGATTGCAGTATACAATCCTTGTAAATTTCCAAGAGCCAGTGCCTTTTGGTGCAATTCAGTGTGTTACAATTCATAGACCTGCTCCCTTGAGCATGCCTGTGGCTAAACAACACCATCCCTTGATGGTGTGCTTCTGCATATAATTATATGTTGTATTTATGATTATCTGCTTTACTATTGTTCCTGATTACGTGGCTGATTCACTTGTCCGACATGTGTTGGTGCTATAATTGATGTTTAACATCATCGTAGCATGCTCTTGCATGCATCTGGTGGTCATATGATCACCAGTTGCTTGTAGAAATTGCTCTATGTTGTCTGTGCCTCACTGTGGTTCACTCTGGTGCTCATCCAGTGTTGTTTGTGCTACATACAGGCTTAGCCTGTGGGTGTTTTTTGCTGGCTCAAGCATCATCTGGTGCTTGCAGTGAGCCTTTGGTTTACTGACAAGATGTTGGTGCTTTTGTTACTGGACTGTTTCATTTATCTGTAATTCCTTATTTTACTAGATGGATAAATGATGTGAACTAATTAACAGTGATGATCATATGGATTTAATTTGCTTGGCTAGAGGGATGCCAACACTTGTTGGGGACCCTAGCCCACTCTGAACCCACCTGGGTGATGATGCAAGTATTGGCTTGGTGGTTTGACTGTTTTGGTTGGTTGAGGTGGCCTCAGCAGCCATTCTTGGCTGCTCAGGAAGCTCCCACCATAGTTGACTTGATGTGAATGGACAAATGCTTTCTGGGTGATCCATTTATTGGATTGCCAGTAGCTCTTGATGTTGAAATCAAAATAGACAATGATTTGTCTAAGTCTGATGGCTTTAATAGCTGTAGGTGCTAAGTGTGTATCTAGGCTAGCTTGTGCTCTCATCTCTTGCTGGATTCCTTCAGTTATGCATTGAGTGTCATAGCTGTTGTTCCCTTTAGATGATTCACCGATGGCCTATCTGCTCTTGCTTGCACCATATGGTTTAATAACCAGATGATGACACAACCTTGGGTATCATACCCTGTTGATCATGTGTGCTAGATGCATATGCTTATATATGAACAAAACTCTCTGGTTTGTTCATGATGCTTGGTATACCTCACTCCAGCTCCTAGGATTTGATGTTGATGTAGAGGGTTTGCTTCTGTGGTTCTTGTGGATGATTTACTTGCCCTGCTCCTCCTGGTGAGCTTGATGCCTCTTGGTTATGTCGTTGTGGTGGTGGAAATGTGTTGAACAACGATGATCTGTTCAAGCTGTTCTTGTGTTCTTGGTTTTCTGATGAACTTACCCAGTGCAATCCAGTCGATGGATTGACTAGGGTTTACTGTGGAGGCTTTATATGATCTCCTGCTCCTTCTCTGGTCGACAGCAAAGCCTGCAGCCTGTTGGTGACTCACCAGCTGTGTGTGTGTGGTGTTATGCATGCACAAAGCCTTGTGTGCTGCCTGGTTGTGTGTGTGTGCAAGTGCTGTGCACTTGGTCTTTGA